>NW_027008671.1:10436-72465 GCF_036934945.1 Oncorhynchus masou masou
ACACTCCTAACAACCCGACCACTAGGTGGTGTCCACATGGTCTGATAAACACTCCTAACAACCCCACCACAAGGAGGTGTCCACATGGTCTGATTAAAACTCCTAAAAACCCCACCACTAGGAGGTGTCCACATGGTCTGATAAACACTCCAAACAACCAGAACACTAGGAGGAGTCCACATGGTCAGTGGTATGTTCAGATAGACTAGTGGTTGGAGTGGTGGGTCAGTAACTGGTATGGTCAGATAGACTAGTGGTTAGAGTGGTGGGTCAGTAACTGGTATGGTCAGGTAGAATAGTGGTTAGAGTGGTGGGTCAGTAACTGGTATGGTCAGGTAGACTAGTGGTTAGAGTGGTGGGTCAGTAACTGGTATGGTCAGGTAGACTAGTTGTTAGAGTGGTGGTCAGTAACTGGTATGGTCAGATAGACTAGTGGTTAGAGTGGTGGGTCAGTAACTGGTATGGTCAGATAGACTAGTGGTTAGAGTGGTGGGTCAGTAACTGGTATGGTCAGATAGACTAGTAGTTAGAGTGGTGGGTCAGTAACTGGTATGGTCAGGTAGACTAGTGGTTAGAGTGGTGGGTCAGTAACTGGTATGGTCAGGTAGACTAGTGGTTAGAGTGGTGGGTCAGTAACTGGTATGGTCAGATAGACTAGTGGTTAGAGTGGTGGGTCAGTAACTGGTATGGTCAGATAGACTAGTAGTTAGAGTGGTGGGTCAGTAACTGGTATGGTCAGGTAGACTAGTGGTTAGAGTGGTGGGTCAGTAACTGGTATGGTCAGGTAGACTAGTGGTTAGAGTGGTGGGTCAGTAACTGGTATGGTCAGATAGACTAGTGGTTAGAGTGGTGGGTCAGTAACTGGTATGGTCAGATAGACTAGTGGTTAGAGTGGTGGGTCCGTAACTGGTATGGTCAGATAGACTAGTGTTTAGAGTGTTGGGTCAGTAACTGGTATGGTCAGATAGACGAGTGGTTAGAGTGGTGTTGGGTCAGTAACTGGTATGGTCAGGTAGACTAGTGGTTAGAGTGGTGGGTCAGTAACTGGTATGGTCAGGTAGACTAGTTGTTAGAGTGGTGGTCAGTAACTGGTATGGTCAGATAGACTAGTGGTTAGAGTGGTGGGTCAGTAACTGGTATGGTCAGATAGACTAGTGGTTAGAGTGGTGGGTCAGTAACTGGTATGGTCAGATAGACTAGTGGTTAGAGTGGTGGGTCCGTAACTGGTATGGTCAGATAGACTAGTAGTTAGAGTGGTGGGTCAGTAACTGGTATGGTCAGGTAGACTAGTGGTTAGAGTGGTGGGTCAGTAACTGGTATGGTCAGATAGACTAGTAGTTAGAGTGGTGGGTCAGTAACTGGTATGGTCAGATAGACTAGTAGTTAGAGTGGTGGGTCAGTAACTGGTATGGTCAGGGAGACTAGTGGTTAGAGTGGTGGGTCAGTAACTGGTATGGTCAGGGAGACTAGTAGTTAGAGTGGTGGGTCAGTAACGGGTATGGTCAGGTAGACTAGTGGTTAGAGTGGTGGGTCAGTAACTGGTATGGTCAGATAGACTAGTGGTTAGAGTGGTGGGTCAGTAACTGGTATGGTCAGGGAGACTAGTGGTTAGAGTGGTGGTGGGTCAGTAACTGGTATGGTCAGGTAGACTAGTGGTTAGAGTGGTGGGTCAGTAACTGGTATGGTCAGATAGACTAGTGGTTAGAGTGGTGGGTCAGTAACTGGTATGGTCAGGTAGACTAGTTGTTAGAGTGGTGGTCAGTAACTGGTATGGTCAGATTGTCTAGTGGTTAGAGTGGTGGGTCAGTAACTGGTATGGTCAGATAGACTAGTGGTTAGAGTGGTGGGTCAGTAACTGGTATGGTCAGATAGACTAGTGGTTAGAGTGGTGGGTCAGTAACTGGTATGGTCAGATAGACTAGTAGTTAGAGTGGTGGGTCAGTAACTGGTATGTTCAGGTAGACTAGTGGTTAGAGTGGTGGGTCAGTAACTGGTATGGTCAGGATAGACGAGTGGTTAGTGGTGTTGGGTCAGTAACTGGTATGGTCAGGTAGACTAGTGGTTAGAGTGGTGGGTCAGTAACTGGTATGGTCAGGTAGACTAGTTGTTAGGAGTGGTGGTCAGTAACTGGTATGGTCAGATAGACTAGTGGTTAGAGTGGTGGGTCAGTAACTGGTATGGTCAGATAGACTAGTGGTTAGAGTGGTGGGTCAGTAACTGGTATGGTCAGATAGACTAGTGGTTAGAGTGGTGGGTCAGTAACTGGTATGGTCAGATAGATTAGTAGTTAGAGTGGTGGGTCAGTAACTGGTATGGTCAGGTAGACTAGTGGTTAGAGTGGTGGGTCAGTAACTGGTATGGTCAGATAGACTAGTAGTTAGAGTGGTGGGTCAGTAACTGGTATGGTCAGATAGACTAGTAGTTAGAGTGGTGGGTCAGTAACGGGTATGGTCAGGTAGACTAGTGGTTAGAGTGGTGGGTCAGTAACTGGTATGGTCAGATAGACTAGTGGTTAGAGTGGTGGGTCAGTAACTGGTATGGTCAGGGGAGACTAGTGGTTAGAGTGGTGGGTCAGTAACTGGTATGGTCAGATAGACTAGTAGTTAGAGTGGTGGGTCAGTAACTGGTATGGTCAGGTAGACTAGTGGTTAGAGTGGTGGGTCAGTAACTGGTATGGTCAGGTAGACTAGTGGTTAGAGTGTTGGGTCAGTAACTGGTATGGTCAGGTAGACTAGTGGTTAGAGTGTTGGGTCAGTAACTGGTATGGTCAGGTAGACTAGTAGTTAGAGTAGTGGGTCAGTAACTGGTATGGTCAGATAGACTAGTGGTTAGAGTGGTGGGTCAGTAACTGGTATGGTCAGATAGACTAGTGGTTAGAGTAGTGGGTCAGTAACTGGTATGGTCAGATAGACTAGTGGTTAGAGTAGTGGGTCAGTAACTGGTATGGTCAGATAGACTAGTAGTTAGAGTGGTGGGTCAGTAACTGGTATGGTCAGGTAGACTAGTGGTTAGAGTGGTGGGTCATTAACTGGTATGGTCAGATAGACTAGTAGTTAGAGTGGTGGGTCAGTAACTGGTATGGTGGGTCAGTTAGAGTGGTGGGTATGGTCAGATAGACTAGTGGTTAGAGTGGTGGGTCAGTAACTGGTATGGTCAGATAGACTAGTGGTTGGGAGTGGTGGGTCAGTAACTGGTATGGTCAGGGAGACTAGTGGTTAGAGTGGTGGTGGGTCAGTAACTGGTATGGTCAGGTAGACTAGTGGTTAGAGTGGTGGGTCAGTAACTGGTATGGTCAGATAGACTAGTAGTTAGAGTGGTGGGTCAGTAACTGGTATGGTCAGATAGACTAGTAGTTAGAGTGGTGGGTCAGTAACGGGTATGGTCAGGTAGACTAGTGGTTAGAGTGGTGGGTCAGTAACTGGTATGGTCAGATAGACTAGTGGTTAGAGTGGTGGGTCAGTAACTGGTATGGTCAGGGAGACTAGTGGTTAGAGTGGTGGGTCAGTAACTGGTATGGTCAGATAGACTAGTAGTTAGAGTGGTGGGTCAGTAACTGGTATGGTCAGGTAGACTAGTGGTTAGAGTGGTGGGTCAGTAACTGGTATGGTCAGGTAGACTAGTGGTTAGAGTGGTGGGTCAGTATCTGGTATGGTCAGATAGACTAGTGGTTAGAGTGGTGGGTCAGTAACTGGTATGGTCAGGTAGACTAGTAGTTAGAGTGGTGGGTCAGTAACTGGTATGGTCAGATAGACTAGTGGTTAGAGTGGTGGGTCAGTAACTGGTATGGTCAGATAGACTAGTGGTTAGAGTGGTGGGTCAGTAACTGGTATGGTCAGATAGACTAGTGGTTAGAGTGGTGGGTCAGTAACTGGTATGGTCAGATAGACTAGTAGTTAGAGTGGTGGGTCAGTAACTGGTATGGTCAGGTAGACTAGTGGTTAGAGTGGTGGGTCATTAACTGGTATGGTCAGATAGACTAGTAGTTAGAGTGGTGGGTCAGTAACTGGTATGGTCAGATAGACTAGTAGTTAGAGTGGTGGGTCAGTAACGGGTATGGTCAGGTAGACTAGTGGTTAGAGTGGTGGGTCAGTAACTGGTATGGTCAGATAGACTAGTGGTTAGAGTGGTGGGTCAGTAACTGGTATGGTCAGGAGACTAGTGGTTAGAGTGGTGGTGGGTCAGTAACTGGTATGGTCAGGTAGACTAGTGGTTAGAGTGGTGGGTCAGTAACTGGTATGGTCAGATAGACTAGTGGTTAGAGTGGTGGGTCAGTAACTGGTATGGTCAGGTAGACTAGTTGTTAGAGTGGTGGTCAGTAACTGGTATGGTCAGATTGTCTAGTGGTTAGAGTGGTGGGTCAGTAACTGGTATGGTCAGATAGACTAGTGGTTAGAGTGGTGGGTCAGTAACTGGTATGGTCAGATAGACTAGTGGTTAGAGTGGTGGGTCAGTAACTGGTATGGTCAGATAGACTAGTAGTTAGAGTGGTGGGTCAGTAACTGGTATGGTCAGGTAGACTAGTGGTTAGAGTGGTGGGTCAGTAACTGGTATGGTCAGATAGACTAGTAGTTAGAGTGGTGGGTCAGTAACTGGTATGGTCAGATAGACGAGTGGTTAGAGTGGTGTTGGGTCAGTAACTGGTATGGTCAGGTAGACTAGTGGTTAGAGTGGTGGGTCAGTAACTGGTATGGTCAGGTAGACTAGTTGTTAGAGTGGTGGTCAGTAACTGGTATGGTCAGATAGACTAGTGGTTAGAGTGGTGGGTCAGTAACTGGTATGGTCAGATAGACTAGTGGTTAGAGTGGTGGGTCAGTAACTGGTATGGTCAGATAGACTAGTGGTTAGAGTGGTGGGTCAGTAACTGGTATGGTCAGGTAGACTAGTTGTTAGAGTGGTGGTCAGTAACTGGTATGGTCAGATAGACTAGTGGTTAGAGTGGTGGGTCAGTAACTGGTATGGTCAGATAGACTAGTGGTTAGAGTGGTGGGTCAGTAACTGGTATGGTCAGATAGACTAGTGGTTAGAGTGGTGGGTCAGTAACTGGTATGGTCAGATAGACTAGTAGTTAGAGTGGTGGGTCAGTAACTGGTATGGTCAGGTAGACTAGTGGTTAGAGTGGTGGGTCAGTAACTGGTATGGTCAGATAGACTAGTAGTTAGAGTGGTGGGTCAGTAACTGGTATGGTCAGATAGACTAGTAGTTAGAGTGGTGGGTCAGTAACGGGTATGGTCAGGTAGACTAGTGGTTAGAGTGGTGGGTCAGTAACTGGTATGGTCAGATAGACTAGTGGTTAGAGTGGTGGGTCAGTAACTGGTATGGTCAGGGAGACTAGTGGTTAGAGTGGTGGTGGGTCAGTAACTGGTATGGTCAGGTAGACTAGTGGTTAGAGTGGTGGGTCAGTAACTGGTATGGTCAGATAGACTAGTGGTTAGAGTGGTGGGTCAGTAACTGGTATGGTCAGATAGACTAGTGGTTAGAGTGTTGGGTCAGTAACTGGTATGGTCAGATAGACTAGTGGTTAGAGTGGTGGGTCAGTAACTGGTATGGTCAGATAGACTAGTGGTTAGAGTGGTGGGTCAGTAACTGGTATTTTCAGATAGACTAGTGGTTAGAGTGGTGGGTCAGTAACTGGTATGGTCAGATAGACTAGTGGTTAGAGTATTGGGTCAGTAACTGGTATGGTCAGGTAGACTAGTGGTTAGAGTGGTGGTGGTCAGTAACTGGTATGGTCAGATAGACTAGTGGTTAGAGTGTTGGGTCAGTAACTGGTATGGTCAGATAGACTAGTGTTTAGAGTGTTGGGTCAGTAACTGGTATGGTCAGGTAGACTAGTGGTTAGAGTGGTGGGTCAGTAACTGGTATGGTCAGATAGACGAGTGGTTAGAGTGGTGGGTCAGTAACTGGTATGGTCAGATAGACTAGTGGTTAGAGTGTTGGGTCAGTAACTGGTATGGTATGGTCAGGTAGACTAGTGGTTAGAGTGGTGGGTCAGTAACTGGTATGGTCAGGTAGACTAGTGGTTAGAGTGGTGGTGGTCAGTAACTGGTATGGTCAGATAGACTAGTGGTTAGAGTGTTGGGTCAGTAACTGGTATGGTCAGATAGACTAGTGTTTAGAGTGTTGGGTCAGTAACTGGTATGGTCAGGTAGACTAGTGGTTAGAGTGGTGGGTCAGTAACTGGTATGGTCAGATAGACGAGTGGTTAGAGTGGTGGGTCAGTAACTGGTATGGTCAGGTAGACTAGTTGTTAGAGTGGTGGTCAGTAACTGGTATGGTCAGATAGACTAGTGGTTAGAGTGGTGGGTCAGTAACTGGTATGGTCAGGTAGACTAGTTGTTAGAGTGGTGGTCAGTAACTGGTATGGTCAGATAGACTAGTGGTTAGAGTGGTGGGTCAGTAACTGGTATGGTCAGATAGACTAGTAGTTAGAGTGGTGGGTCAGTAACTGGTATGGTCAGATAGACTAGTAGTTAGAGTGGTGGGTCAGTAACGGGTATGGTCAGGTAGACTAGTGTTTAGAGTGGTGGGTCAGTAACTGGTATGGTCAGATAGACTAGTGGTTAGAGTGGTGGGTCAGTAACTGGTATGGTCAGGGAGACTAGTGGTTAGAGTGGTGGTGGGTCAGTAACTGGTATGGTCAGGTAGACTAGTGGTTAGAGTGGTGGGTCAGTAACTGTTATGGTCAGATAGACTAGTGGTTAGAGTGGTGGGTCAGTAACTGGTTATGGTCAGATAGACTAGTGGTTAGAGTGTTGGGTCAGTAACTGGTATGGTCAGATAGACTAGTGGTTAGAGTCGTGGGTCAGTAACTGGTATGGTCAGATAGACTAGTGGTTAGAGTGGTGGGTCAGTAACTGGTATGGTCAGATAGACTAGTGGTTAGAATTGTGGGTCAGTAACTGGTATGGTCAGATAGACTAGTGGTTAGAGTGGTGGGTCAGTAACTGGTATGGTCAGATAGACTAGTGGTTAGAGTGTTGGGTCAGCAACTGGTATGGTATGGTCAGATAGACTTGTGGTTAGAGTGGTGGGTCAGTAACTGGTATGGTCAGGTAGACTAGTGGTTAGAGTGGTGGTGGTCAGTAACTGGTATGGTCAGATAGACTAGTGGTTAGAGTGTTGGGTAAGTAACTGGTATGGTCAGATAGACTAGTGTTTAGAGTGTTGGGTCAGTAACTGGTATGGTCAGGTAGACTAGTGGTTAGAGTGGTGGGTCAGTAACTGGTATGGTCAGATAGACGAGTGGTTAGAGTGGTGGGTCAGTAACTGGTATGGTCAGATAGACTAGTGGTTAGAGTGTTGGGTCAGTAACTGGTATGGTATGGTCAGGTAGACTAGTGGTTAGAGTGGTGGGTCAGTAACTGGTATGGTCAGGTAGACTAGTTGTTAGAGTGGTGGTCAGTAACTGGTATGGTCAGATAGACTAGTGGTTAGAGTGGTGGGTCAGTAACTGGTATGGTCAGATAGACTAGTGGTTAGAGTGGTGGGTCAGTAACTGGTATGGTCAGATAGACTAGTAGTTAGAGTGGTGGGTCAGTAACTGGTATGGTCAGATAGACTAGTAGTTAGAGTGGTGGGTCAGTAACGGGTATGGTCAGGTAGACTAGTGTTTAGAGTGGTGGGTCAGTAACTGGTATGGTCAGATAGACTAGTGGTTAGAGTGGTGGGTCAGTAACTGGTATGGTCAGGGAGACTAGTGGTTAGAGTGGTGGTGGGTCAGTAACTGGTATGGTCAGGTAGACTAGTGGTTAGAGTGGTGGGTCAGTAACTGGTATGGTCAGATAGACTAGTGGTTAGAGTGGTGGGTCAGTAACTGGTATGGTCAGATAGACTAGTGGTTAGAGTGTTGGGTCAGTAACTGGTATGGTCAGATAGACTAGTGGTTAGAGTCGTGGGTCAGTAACTGGTATGGTCAGATAGACTAGTGGTTAGAGTGGTGGGTCAGTAACTGGTATGGTCAGATAGACTAGTGGTTGGAGTGGTGGGTCAGTAACTGGTATGGTCAGATAGACTAGTGGTTAGAATTGTGGGTCAGTAACTGGTATGGTCAGATAGACTAGTGGTTAGAGTGGTGGGTCAGTAACTGGTATGGTCAGATAGACTAGTGGTTAGAGTGTTGGGTCAGTAACTGGTATGGTATGGTCAGATAGACTAGTGGTTAGAGTGGTGGGTCAGTAACTGGTATGGTCAGGTAGACTAGTGGTTAGAGTGGTGGTGGTCAGTAACTGGTATGGTCAGATAGACTAGTGGTTAGAGTGTTGGGTCAGTAACTGGTATGGTCAGATAGACGAGTGGTTAGAGTGGTGGGTCAGTAACTGGTATGGTCAGATAGACTAGTGGTTAGAGTGTTGGGTCAGTAACTGGTATGGTATGGTCAGATAGACTAGTGGTTAGAGTGGTGGGTCAGTAACTGGTATGGTCAGGTAGACTAGTGGTTAGAGTGGTGGGTCAGTAACTGGTATGGTCAGATAGACTAGTGTTTAGAGTGTTGGGTCAGTAACTGGTATGGTCAGATAGACGAGTGGTTAGAGTGGTGTTTGGTCAGTAACTGGTATGGTCAGGTAGACTAGTGGTTAGAGTGGTGGGTCAGTAACTGGTATGGTCAGATAGACGAGCGGTTAGAGTGTTGGGTCAGTAACTGGTATGGTCAGATAGACTAGCGGTTAGAGTGGTGGGTCAGTAACTGGTATGGTCAGATAGACGAGTGGTTAGAGTGGTGTTGGTCAGATAGACGAGTGGTTAGAGTGGTGGTGGTCAGATAGACGAGTGGTTAGAGTGGTGGTGGTCAGATAGACGAGTGGTTAGAGTGGTGGTGGTCAGATAGACTAGTGGTTAGAGTGGTGGGTCAGTAACTGGTATGGTCAGATAGACTAGTTGTTAGAGTGGTGGTGGTCAGATAGACGAGTGGTTAGAGTGGTGGTGGTCAGATAGACCAGTGGTTAGAGTGGTGGTGGTCAGATAGACGAGTGGTTAGAGTGGTGGTGGTCAGATAGACTAGTGGTTAGAGTGGTGGGT
Organism: Oncorhynchus masou masou; assembly: GCF_036934945.1. Lineage (NCBI taxonomy): Eukaryota > Metazoa > Chordata > Actinopteri > Salmoniformes > Salmonidae > Oncorhynchus > Oncorhynchus masou. The sequence goes on from NW_027008671.1 coordinate 19,452, forward strand.
CAGTAACTGGTATGGTCAGATAGACTAGTTGTTAGAGTGGTGGTGGTCAGATAGACGAGTGGTTAGAGTGGTGGTGGTCAGATAGACTAGTGGTTAGAGTGGTGGTGGTCAGATAGACTAGTGGTTAGAGGGGTGGTGGTCAGATAGACTAGTGGTTAGAGTGGTGTGTCAGTAACTGGTATGGTCAGATAGACTAGTTTTTAGAGTGGTGGTGGTCAGATAGACGAGTGGTTAGAGTGGTGGTGGTCAGATAGACTAGTGGTTAGAGTGGTGGGTCAGTAACTGGTATGGTCAGATAGACTAGTGGTTAGAGTGGTGGTGGTCAGATAGACGAGTGGTTATAGTGGTGGTGGTCAGATAGACGAGTGGTTAGAGTGGTGGTGGTCAGATAGACTAGTGTTTAGAGTGGTGGTGGTCAGATAGACGAGTGGTTAGAGTGGTAGGTCAGTAACTGGTATTGTCAGATAGATGAGTGGTTAGAGTGGTGGTGGTCAGATAGACGAGTGGTTAGAGTGGTGGTGGTCAGATAGACGAGTGGTTAGAGTGGTGGTGGTCAGATAGACGAGTGGTTAGAGTGGTGGGTCAGTAACTGGTATGGTCAGATAGACGAGTGGTCAGAGTAACTGCTATCGCTGGTTTTCACCTTCAAAACCTGACATGTCAAGGTGAAAATCTGTCGATGTGCCCTGAAGCAAGACACCTACATCTAATTTGCTCCACGGTCACCATACTACTACGACCCTGTAGAACAACACCTATCATACTACTATGACTGACCCTGTAGAACAACACCTACCATACTACTACGACCCTGTAAAACAACACCTATCATACTACTATGACTGACCCTGTAAAACAACACCTATCATACTACTATGACTGACCCTGTAATATATATATAAAATATATATATATATATATATATATATATACTATATATATAATATATATATATATATATATATCGATATATATATATATATATATATATATATATATATATATATATATATATATATATATATATATATATATATATATATATACTGTAAAACAACACCTATCATACTACTATGACTGACCCTGTACAACAACACCTATCATACTACTATGACTGACCCTGTACAACAACACCTATCATACTACTATGACTGACCCTGTACAACAACACCTATCATACTACTATGACTGACACCTCATACTACTATGAACAAACACCTATCATACTACTATGACTGACCCTGTAACAACACCTATCATACTACCTATGTACAACAACACCTATCATACTACTATGACTGACCCTGTAAAACAACACCTATCATACTACTATGACTGACCCTGTACAACAACACCTATCATACTACTATGACTGACCCTGTAAAACAACACCTATCATACTACTAGGGACAGACCTGACCCTGTACAACAACACCTATCATACTACTGTTTGGGGTTTTAGGCTATGACTCTGACTGACCCTGTACAACAAAACAACACCTATACATACTATGCTGGTCATTTATGACATTTGACCATGTTCTGTAAAAACAACACCTATCATAGGTTTTGGCTTTTCTACTAGCCATGCTTCTACACCTGCATTGCTTGCTGTTTGGGGTTTTAGGCTGGGTTTCTGTACAGCACTTTGAGATATCAGCTGATGTACGAAGGGCTATATAAATACATTTGATTTGATTTGATTTGATTTTGATTTACTATGACTGACCCTGTAAAGCAACACCTACCATACTACTATGACAGACCCTGTAAAACAACACATTTCACACAACCAATCTGATGTCTGTGACAATCAAACACTTTAAAAGCTAACCAACATAAAGAAAATGACAGCATTAATGTTTTTATTACAAAAGTTAATTTGACAGTGCTGTTTATAAATCTAGTTGACATTCATCCCAGGACACCTTGACTTGCATTCCACTCTCACTGCAGAACAACATCCTCATGAAATCACATGACTTCTAGTTAGAGGAGAGGATTCCTGTGAACACAGCCTGCTACAAGCAGGAAACTAGTTCTGGACCAACCAGAAATGTGACATGTCTGGTTGACAGTTACCCTGAACGATGCATGTGTGAACTATCTTGTCATCTCTTTGGCTAACCACATTGGAACATTCTAGTCTTGAAGGACATGAACTGGCAGAACAGGTTTCAGCAAAGAATGGAGTCATTGTTTTCAGGAAGGTGTAACCATGCCGATGGGAAGGACAGGAGGCAAACTAAGTGCAAGGGCAGCCACCTGAACTACTGTCCTACAAAGACAAACAGCCACCTGAACTACTGTCCTACAAATACAAACAGCCACCTGAACTACTGTCCTACAAAGACAAACAGCATCTACACAAACAGCCACCTTAACTACTGTCCTACAAAGACAAAGAGCATCTACACAAACAGCCACCTTAACTACTGTCATACAAAGACAAACAGCATCTACACAAACAGCCACCTGAACTACTGTCCTACAAAGACAAACAGCCACCTGAACTACTGTCCTACAAAGACAAACAGCCACCTGAACAACTGTCCTACAAAGACAAACAGCATCTACACAAACAGCCACCTGAACTACTGTCCTACAAAGACAAACAGCCACCTGAACTACTGTCCTACAAAGACAAATATCATCTACACAAACAGCCACCTGAACAACTGTCCTACAAAGGCAAACTGCCACCTGAACTACTGTCCTACAGAGACTAACAGCCACCTGAACTACTGTCCTACAAAGACAAATATCATCTACACAAACAGCCACCTGCACAACTGTCCTACAAAGGCAAACTGCCACCTGAACTACTGTCCTACAAAGACAAAGAGCATCTACACAAACAGCCACCTGAACTACTGTCCTACAAAGACAATCAGCCACCTGAACTACTGTCCTAAAAAGACAAACAGCATCTACACAAACAGCCACCTGAACTACTGTCCTACAAAGACAAACAGCCACCTGAACTACTGTCCTACAAAGACAAACAGCCACCTGAACTACTGTCCTACAAAGACAAAGAGCCACCTGAACTACTGTCCTAAAAAGACAAACAGACACCTGAACTACTGTCCTACAAAGACAAACAACATCTACACAAACAGCCACCTGAACTACTGTCCTACAAAGACAAACAGCATCTACACAAACAGCCACCTGAACTACTGTCCTACAGAGACAAACAGCATCTACACAAACAGCCACCTGAACTACTGTCCTACAAAGACAAACAGCATCTACACAATCAGCCACCGGAACGACTGCCCTACAAAGACAAACAGCATCTACACAATCAGCCACCGGAACTACTGTCCTACAAAGACAAACAGCATCTACACAAACAGCCTCCTGAACTACTGTCATACAACTACAAACAGCATCTACACAAACAGCCACCTGAACTACTGTCCTACAAAGACAAACAGCTTCTACACAAACAGCCACCTGAACTACTGTCCTACAAAGACAAACAGACCTATGACCCATAAGTACAGCCACCTGAACTACTGTCCTACAAAGACAAACAGCCACCTGAACTACTGTCCTACAAAGACAAACAGCCTACCTTAACACAGCTGTACTGTCCTAAGAGACAAACAGCAAACAAACAGCCACCTGAACTACTGTCTTTTCTGTTTACAAAGACAAACAGCCACCTGAACTACTGGTGTTACAGTTGACAAACATGCCACCTGAATGTTGTCCTACAGAGACAAATAGCATCTAAACAAACAGCCACCTGAACTACTGTCCTACAAATACAAACAGCCACCTGAACTACTGTCCTACAGAGACAAACAGCCACCTGAACTACTGTCCTACAAACGCAAACAGCATCTACACAAACAGCAACCTGAACTACTGTCCTACAAAGACAAAGAGCCACCTGAACAACTGTCCTACAAAGACAAACAGCATCTACACAAACAGCAACCTGAACTACTGTCCTACAGAGACAAACAGCATCTACACAAACAGCCACCTGAATTACTGTCCTACAAAGACAAACAGCATCTACACAATCAGCCACCTGAACGACTGCCCTACAAAGACAAAAATCTACACAAAAGCCACCTTTACAAAGACAAACAGCCACCTGAACTACTGTTCTACAAAGACAAACAGCCATTGAACAACTGTGAGATAAAAGGTAAACAGCCACCTGACTACTGTCCTACAAAGACAATATAGTTGAACATTGTTATCTACACAAACAGACACCTGAACTACTGTCCTACAAAGACAAACAGCCACCTGAACTACTGTCCTACAGAGACAAATAGCATCTACACAAAGAGCCAACTGAACTACTGTCCTACAGAGACAAACAGCATCTACACAAACAGCCACCTGAACTACTGTCCTACAAAGACAAACATCACCTACACAAACAGCCACCTGAACTACTGTCCTACAAAGACAAACAGCATCTACACAAACAGCCACCTGAACTACTGTCCTACAGAGACAAACAGCCACCTGAACTACTGTCCTACAGAGACAAACAACCACCTGAACTACTGTCCTACAAAGACAAACAGCCACCTGAACTACTGTCCTACAAATACAAACAGCCACCTGAACTACTGTCCTACAAACACAAACAGCATCTACACAAACAGCCTCCTGAACTACTGTCCTACAACTACAAACAGACCCACTACTGTCCTACATTGAACTACTTCCTACAGAGACAAACAGCATCTACACAAACAGCAACCTGAACTACTGTCCTACAGAGACAAACAGCCACCTGAACTACTGTCCTACAGAGACAAACAACCACCTGAACTACTGTCCTACAAAGACAAACAGCCACCTGAACTACTGTCCTACAAATACAAACAGCCACCTGAACTACTGTCCTAAAAAGACAAACAGCCACCTGAACTACTGTCCTACAGAGACAAACAGCATCTACACAAACAGCCACCTGAACTACTGTCCTACAAAGACAAAGAGCCACCTGAACAACTATCCTACAAAGACAAACAGCATCTACACAAACAGCAACCTGAACTACTGTCCTACAGAGACAAACAGCATCTACACAAACAGCCTCCTGAACTACTGTCCTACAGAGACAAACAGCATCTACACAAACAGCCACCTGATTTACTGTCCTACAAAGACAAACAGCTTCTACACAAACAGCCACCTGAACTACTGTCCTACAACTACAAACAGCCACCTGAACTACTGTCCTACAGAGACAAACAGCATCTACACAAACAGCCACCTGAACTACTGTCCTACAAAGACAAACAGCATCAACACAAACAGCCTCCTGAACTACTGTCCTACAACTACAAACAGCCACCTGAACTACTGTCCTACAGAGACAAACAGCATCTACACAAACAGCCACCTGAACTACTGTCCTACAAAGACAAAGAGCCACCTGAACAACTATCCTACAAAGACAAACAGCATCTACACAAACAGCAACCTGAACTACTGTCCTACAGAGACAAACAGCATCTACACAAACAGCCACCTGAACTACTGTCCTACAAAGACAAACATATCTACACAAACAGCCACCTGAACTACTGTCCTACAAAGACAAACAGAGGTATTTTGTGTGACACAAACAGACAAATGAACTACTGTCCTACAGAGACAAACAGCCATCTGAACAAACCTACAAGACAAAACAGCTGTCTACACAAACAGCCACCTGAACTACTGTCTTACAAGGACAAACACCATCGACACAAACAGGCACCTGAACTACTGTCCTACAAAGACAAACAGCATCTACACAAACAGCCACCTGAACTACTGTCCTACAAAGACAAACAGCATCTACACAAACAGCCACCTTAACTACTGTCCTACAAAGACAAACAGCATCTACACAAACAGCCACCTGGACTACTGTCCTACAACTACAAAGAGCATCTACACAAACAGCCACCTGGACTACTGTCCTACATCTACAAAGAGCATCTACACAAACAGCCACCTGAACTACTGTCCTACAAAGACAAACAGCATCTACACAAACAGCCACCCGAACTACTGTCCTACAGAGACAAACAGCCACCTGAACTACTGTCCTACAAAGACAAACAGCATCTACACAAACAGCCACCTGAACTACTGTACGACAGAGACAAACAGCATCTACACAAACAGCCACCTGAACTACTATCCTACAGAGACAAACAGCCACCTGAACTAATGTCCTACAGAGACAAACAGCATCTACACAAACAGCAACCTGAACTACTGTCCTACAGAGACAAACAGCATCTACACAAACAGCCACCCGAACTACTGTCCTGCAAAGACAAACAGCATCTACACAAACAGCCACCTGAACTACTGTCCTACAAAGACAAACAGCATCTACCCAAACAGCCACCTGAACTATTGTCCTACAAAGACAAACAGCCACCTGAACTACTGTCCTACAAAGACAAACAGCCACTTGAACTACTGTCCTACAAATACAAACAGCATCTACACAAACAGCCACCTGAACGTATACAAAGACAAACAGGATATATATACAGCTCTCTAATGAACTACTGTCCTATCAGAGACAAACAGCCACCTGAACTACTCCTGTAAAGGCTCAATCAGCATCTGCACAAACAACCACCTGAACTACTGTCCTACAAAGACAAACAGCATCTACACAAACAGCCACCTGAACTACTGTCCTACAAAGACAAACAGCATCTACACAAACAGTGAATCTGAGAAAATGTATATGACTTTAAAATTTGTTTTCTTGTCCATGCATATCAGCCATGACCACTGATCTGACCTATGACCCCTAAGTACTGATACTACACTCTGCCTTGGTATGACCTATGACCCCTAAGTACTGATACTGCACTCTGCCTTGTTCTGACCTAATGACCCCTAAGTACTGATACTACACTCTGCCTTGGTATGACCTTAAACAGCTGTCTCTAATGTAAACAGCAAAGTCAGGATCTATAAATCTAATGTGTATGACTCTATCTGGATATATATACCTCTCTAATGTATTTGGCTCTATCAGATATATATAGCATACCTCTCTAATGTATTGACTCTATCAGATATTATACCTTCTAATGTTTGATGGAATCAGTTTGAGTTATAATACATTCCAACTGTATTTAATGGTGTTCATGTAGTTGTGTTTTCATGTTGTGAATGTTGATATATGTAGCAGGCCGATATGATGTAGTGAGACACAGACAAGACACAGAGACAGCAACATGTATAGGATATGATGGAGAGAGACACAGACAATGACACAGAGACAGCAACAGACGACACTAAAGTAATGGAGAGACAGAATAGATTTCCAGACAGTTGTATGAATGTATGCCAAGACACATTGTAACCTCTCTAATGTATATGAGGGATCAGAGAATATATACCTGATATGTAAATGAGCAGAGCAAATGAAACTAATTTACCTGATGATCATCCAGACTCTGTTTCTATTGATATATGATTGTAATGATATCAGGATATATATATACCTCTCTCTAATGTATAGTTATGATATATACCTCTCTCTAATGTATATTGTTATGTGTATTCATATAGTTGATGATATTGTTATGTGTATTCAGGATAGTTTATGATATTGTTATGTGTATTCATATAGTTGATGATATTGTTATGTGTTTTCATATAGTTGATGATATTGTTATGTGTATTAATATAGTTGATGATATTGTTATGTGTATTCATATAGTTGATGATATTGTTATGTGTATTCATATAGTTGATGATATTGTTATGTATTCATATAGTTGATGATATTGTTATGTGTATTCATATAGTTGATATATTGTTAAATGTATTCATATAGTTGATGATATTGTTATGTGTATTCATATAGTTGATTATATTGTTATCAGTGTATTCATATAGTTGATGATATTCTTAATGTATATGACTCTATCAGGATATATATGTTCTCTAATGTTTGGTGGACAGTGATATAATAGTCCTACTCTCCTTAAAATGTTTTTGACATTAATTAGATCTAATTTGTTATATGCACATCTGTGTCAGGGTGATCACTCCTACACTATCTAGAATCTAAAAGGGTTCTTTGGCTGTCCCAATAGGAGAACCCTTTGTAGAACCCTTTTTGGTACTAGGTAGAACCCTTTTGGGTTCCATGAAGAACCATTTCCACAGAGGGTTCTGCATAGAAGCCAGGAGAATTCTACCTGGAACCCAAAAGCGTTCTCCTATGGGGACAGCCAGAGGACCTGTTTGGAACCCTTTAGTCTAAGAGTGTATCAGTATCATAGGTCTATAGACCAGGGTGATCTCCTACTCTATCATAGGTCTATAGACCAGGGTGATCTCCTAATGTATATATCTATAAGGATATATATGTATGATACTCCTCTAATGTATAGGTCTATAGACCAGGGTATATCCTCTCTAATGTATATGGCTCTATCAGGATATTTATACCTCTCTGAAAGAGAACCTGTTTATGTAATAGGTCTATAGACCAGGATATATATATACCGCTTTTTACTCAGGGAGGTATTTTGTGTGAAAGAGAGACAAATAAATATTGTGGAGATACTAACAACAACTTACAATTTCTCAAAACAGGTTGTGTGTATTCATTAGTGCCATTTAAAACTGTTGGCTGTGGAGTAAACTAATGAATACAACCCAGGTTGTAGCCTACGACTCGGCATGTTGATACCTGCCTGATGCTGAAACCTGATTGTAGCCTGATGGGTAAACTATGATACAGGCTCGATGTACTGGTTTTCTAAAAATATCCAACTTCAGTTAGCTTCACATTCCAGCTTAGTCATCATCCATCAGAATATGCAGAACAGAACATATCTCAATGTCTTGACATGTTCTGGTTGTGAATTCAGGCTACAAGGTGAGAATCCTGCCAGGGATTATTGTAAAGTGTGTAGATAAATTAAATGTAAGGATATATATAGTGAATGGAAGTAAAACACTCTAACTAACAATTAAATGTATAGTGTAATGTATATATGGCTCTATCAGGATTAAATGTATGGTGTAATGTATATTACTCTATCAGGAATATAACACTCCTAATGTATATGATAGGTTAAATATCTCTGTAATGTTAGTATAGTGAAGTGGAACACTCCTAACAGTAGATAAATTAAATGTCTGGTGTAATGTTAGTATAGTGAATGACAGTAAAACACTCCTAACAGTAGATACATTAAATGTATGGTGTGATTAAGAGACAGAATACAGGCGGTGGAGTTTGCACAAAGTTTACGAACAACAATATATTGAACTAGGTAGACTGAGCATAGAGCTAAAGGCTATAACCACGGGGAAGAAACTGTTCAGATTGGGGTCTATAACATCCAATCACAGAGGTTTCAGGATGACAGTTACTTCTTCTAATAACTCAAATTGGCTTTATCAGGATAAATACATAATCTCTGTAATGTATCTGGCTCTATCAGAATATATATACCTCATTCTAATGTATAAACTCTATCAGGATATATATATATCTCTCTAATGATGTATGGCTCTATCAATATATATACTCTCTCTAATGTATAAAACTCTATCAGGATATATATACCTCTCTCTAATGTATATGGCTCTATCAGGATATATATACCTCTCTCTAATGTATATGACTCTATCAGGATATATATACCTCTCTCTAATGTATATGACTCTATCAGGATATATATACCTCTCTAATGTATATGACTCTATCAGGATATATATACCTCTCTAATGTATATGACTCTATCAGGATATATATACCTCTCTCTAATGTATATGACTCTATCAGGATATATATACCTCTCTAATGTATATGACTCTATCAGGATATATATACCTCTCTCTAATGTATATGACTCTATCAGGATATATATACCTCTCTCTAATGTATATGACTCTATCAGGATATATATACCTCTCTAATGTATATAACTCTATCAGGATATATATACCTCTCTAATGTATATGGCTCTATCAGGATATATATACATACCTCTCTAATGTATATGACTCTATCAGGATATATATACCTCTCTAATGTATATGACTCTATCAGGATATATATACCTCTCTAATGTATATGGCTCTATCAGGATATATATACCTCTCTAATGTATATGACTCTATCAGGATATATATATACCTCTCTAATGTATATGACTCTATCAGGATATATATATACCTCTCTCTAATGTATATGACTCTATCAGGATATATATACCTCTCTAATGTATATGACTCTATCAGGATATATATATACCTCTCTAATGTATATGACTCTATCAGGATATATATATACCTCTCTAATGTATATGACTCTATCAGGATATATATACCTCTCTCTAATGTATATGGCTCTATCAGGATATATATACCTCTCTAATGTATATGGCTCTATCAGGATATATATACCTCTCTCTAATGTATATGACTCTATCAGGATATATATACCTCTCTCTAATGTATATGACTCTATCAGGATATATATACCTCTCTCTAATGTATATGACTCTATCAGGATATATATACCTCTCTAATGTATATGACTCTATCAGGATATATATACCTCTCTAATGTATATGACTCTATCAGGATATATATACCTCTCTAATGTATATGACTCTATCAGGATATATATACCTCTCTCTAATGTATATGACTCTATCAGGATATATATACCTCTCTCTAATGTATATGACTCTATCAGGATATATATACCTCTCTCTAATGTATATGGCTCTATCAGGATATATATACCTCTCTCTAATGTATATGGCTCTATCAGGATATATATACCTCTCTAATGTATATGGCTCTATCAGGATATATATACCTCTCTCTAATGTATATGACTCTATCAGGACATATATATACCTCTCTAATGTATATGGCTCTATCAGGATATATATACCTCTCTCTAATGTATATGACTCTATCAGGACATATATATACCTCTCTCTAATGTATATGACTCTATCAGGACATATATATACCTCTCTCTAATGTATATGGCTCTATCAGGATATATATATATATACCTCTCTCTAATGTATATGACTCTATCAGGATATATATACCTCTCTCTAATGTTTATGGCTCTATCAGGATATATATACCTCTCTAATGTATATGACTCTATCAGGATATATATACCTCTCTAATGTATATGACTCTATCAGGATATATATATATATACCTCTATCTATGGCTCTATCAGGATATATATACCTCTCTAATGTATATGACTCTATCAGGATATATATACCTCTCTCTATGACTCTATCAGGATATATATATTTCTCTAATGTATATGACTCTATCAGGATATATATACCTCTCTAATGTATATGACTCTATCAGGATATATATATCTCTCTAATGTATATCTCTATCAGGATATATATGGCTCTCTAATGTATATGACTCTATATATATACCTCTCTCTAATGTATATGACTCTATCAGGATATATATATATATATACCTCTCTAATGTATATGACTCTATCAGAATATATATACCTCTCTCTAATGTATATGGCTCTATCAGGATATATATACCTCTCTAATGTATATGGCTCTATCAGGATATATATACCTCTCTCTAATGTATATGGCTCTATCAGGATATATATACCTCTCTCTAATGTATATGACTCTATCAGGATATATATACCTCTCTCTAATGTATACGGCTCTATCAGAATATATATACCTCTCTCTAATGTATATGGCTCTATCAGGATATATATACCTCTCTCTAATGTATATGACTCTATCAGGATATATATACCTCTCTCTAATGTATATGACTCTATCAGGATATATATACATACCTCTCTAATGTATATGGCTCTATCAGGATATATATATACCTCTCTCTAATGTATATGGCTCTATCAGGATATATATACCTCTCTCTAATGTATATGGCTCTATCAGGATATATATACCTCTCTCTAATGTATATGACTCTATCAGGATATATATACCTCTCTCTAATGTATATGGCTCTATCAGGATATATATACCTCTCTCTATGACTCTATCAGGATATATATATATATACCTCTCTAATGTATATGACTCTATCAGGATATATATACCTCTCTCTAATGTATATGGCTCTATCAGGATATATATACCTCTCTCTAATGTATATGGCTCTATCAGGATATATATACCTCTCTCTAATGTATATGACTCTATCAGGATATATATACCTCTCTCTAATGTATATGACTCTATCAGGATATATATACCTCTCTCTATGACTCTATCAGGATATATATACCTCTCTCTATGACTCTATCAGGATATATATACCTCTCTCTATGACTCTATCAGGATATATATACCTCTCTCTATGACTCTATCAGGATATATATACCTCTCTCTAATGTATATGGCTCTATCAGGATATATATACCTCTCTCTAATGTATATGACTCTATCAGGATATATATACCTCTCTCTATGACTCTATCAGGATATATATACCTCTCTCTATGACTCTATCAGGATTCTCCTTTGACCATTTGACATCTTGTATTGACTGTTGTTTAGGCTGGTTGAATGAGTTGCCTGTGAAAGCTACTTCATCTGTAAGAAAACAGGCGTCTGCACCAGTGACTGTAAGTTATGTGATTTCCTCATGTGAAATTAGAAGTATGTTTGTAGCCTACGCAGTTATAAAATGGCTGTTGAAACTGTGGCACATATTTCTCATTACAGTAGAAGTCAGATAAATGTGTTGATGTTACGCCCCTGAAAACAGGGGAGAAATAATCACGAGAGTGATACGGTGTTGTATTCTCAATTCAACTTTAAGTTCAATCTTTACAAAAGTAACACATTACAAAAACAACAGAAAACCCATTATACAATTAACACAGCAAAATATCTTATTAACAACGTACATGTTCATTCACAATCAACATAAAATGGCAGCAACTCTCAGTACGATGCTATTCTTCACTTCAACTGAGCAGGGCTAATGTTACTCTCTTCAAACTTAACTCTAACTTCCTCAAGACGTGACTAAAACACACCTTAAACTCTCTTGACATGTTAGTGAGTTATAACATTTAAATTCCTATTTTTATCATCAATAAAGTACCTGAAAACAGGGGAGAAATAATCACGAGAGTGATACGGTGTTGTATTCTCAATTCAACGTTTAGTGTAATGAGAAAAGACCGCGATTTCCCCAGGAATATGGGGGGAGACCAGAGCAATCGATCTCCGGCTCATAGATTAAGAGCATTTCGTAGATCACAGGTTAACACTGTTAGGCACTACAAAATAAAGTAATCAATATAACGTTTACACATTACTCTCACAATTTGTACCCTTTGACAGATTTGAACTTTAACACAATTATATGAATGTTATCAATCTCTATCAACTAATACTGAATGCATCTTTTTAACCTGAGATGTTTTACGATCCTCACATACTATGAACTTACTAATACTTTTTAATGTATAACAGGCTATGAATATTTCCTTTAACCTGTCACGTTGAGACGTAGGAAAGATGAGCAAACTCTCGTTGGTCTTGGCTTTCTACACACTATTATAAGGTTAGTCGATGTCAGACATTCAATAGTCAGAGTAGGTTGGAGTTATGATCACTTATCATGCTGACAAACCTGATGGTCTCTGTGAACTGATTTGAACAGGTTTAGACTGGTCATCTATGATATGTAGGTTATATACAGTACATTCTCTGTCCTGCTACTGGTAGGACTATAACATTATGTGAACTGATCTGAACAGGTTTAGGCTGGTCATCTATAATATGTAGGTTATATACAGTATATTCTCTGTCCTGCTACTGGTAGGACTATAACATTATGTGAACTGATCTGAACAGGTTTAGGCTGGTCATCTATGATATGTAGGTTATATACAGTACATTCTCTGTCCTGCTACTGGTAGGACTATAACATTATGTGAACTGATCTGAACAGGTTTAGACTGGTCATCTATGATATGTAGGCTGTAGCCGAGGTATAGACCTTGATCTGCATATCACTAAAAAACTGCTATTATACATTATAACCTAGTCTACATTACATAATATAACATCTACGTATCACTAACAACCCACTACTATACATTATAACCTAGTCTACTTTACATAATATAACATCTACATATAACTAACAACCCACTAGTATACATTATAACCTAGTCTACTTTACATAATATAACATATCACTAACAAGCCACTACTATACATTATATCCTAGTCTACTTTACATAATATAACATCTACATATAACTAACAACCCACTAGTATACATTATAACCTAGTCTACTTTACATAATATAACATATCACTAACAACCCACTACCATACATTATAACCTAGTCTACTTTACATAATATAACAACTACATATCACTAACAACACACTACTATACATTATAACCTAGTCTACTTTACATAATATAACATCTACATATCACTAACAACCCACTACTATACATTATAACCTAGCCTACTTTACATAATATAACATATACATATCACTAACAACCCACTACTATACATTATAACCTAGTCTACTTTACACAATATAACATGTCACTGACAAACCACTACTATACATTATAACCTAGTCTACTTTACATAATATAACATCTACATATCAATAACAACCCACTACTATACATTATAACCTAGTCTACTTTACATATGAAACATTTCTGAATGGATCAATAATTTTCCCTCAGATCAATCACTCCAGTTTTAGCCCTTCTGTCTATATTCTCAGATACATTTAGAAAATAACAGATTGAAAGACAATAAATAGCCTACTTTTAATGAATTAAAATAATTGTGAGACATGGCCTTGTGTTGCTGTACTGTCTATAACTACCTTAATAAACAGTGACTTATTATTATTATTGTTATTGTTGCTGTAATGTCTATAATTACCTTAACAAACAGTGACTTATTATTATTATTATTATTATTGTTATTATTGTTGCTGTACTCTCTATAATTACCTTAACAAACAGTGACTTATTATTGTTATTATTATTACTATTATTATTATTGTTGTTGTTGTTGTTGTTGTTGTTGTACTGTCTATAACTACCTTAACAAACAGTGACTTATTATTATTATTATTGTTGCTGTACTGTCTATAACTACCTTAACAAACAGTGACTTATTATTATTATTATTGTTGCTGTACTGTCTAGAACTACCTTAACAAACAGTGACTTATTATTATTATTATTGTTGCTGTACTGTCTAGAACTACCTTAACAAACAGTGACTTATTATTATTATTATTGTTGTTGCTGTACTGTCTATAACTACCTTAACAAACAGTGACTTATTATTATTATTATTATTATTATTATTATTGTTGCTGTACTGTCTAGAACTACCTTAACAAACAGTGACTTATTATTATTATTATTATTATTATTATTGTTGTTGCTGTACTGTCTATAACTACCTTAACAAACAGTGACTTATTATTATTGTTATTATTGTTGCTGTACTGTCTATAACTACCTTAACAAACAGTGACTTATTATTATTGTTACTGTACTGTCTATATCTACCTTAACAAACAGTGACTTATTATTATTGTTATTATTGTTGTTACTGTACTGTCTATAACTACCTTAACAAACAGTGACTTATTATTATTACAGACTGTTACCATGGAGATGAAATGTCACAACTACATGTTCATGTGATGCATTAAATCACCTGACTGTTTCTATGTCTGTTAGTAAATGTTTTATAAGAGATAATTAATAAATGAAAACAATTGACATTCAATAATTACTGTGTTAACCACAACAAACATGTTGGATCTCTGTTTAGGGGCCAGTGCTCAAAAATGAGTCTCTCTGGGGAGAGAGAGGAGGGGGACCCTGCCTCTAAAATGAGTCTCTCTGGGGAGAGAGGGGAGGGGGGCCCTGCCTCTAAAATGAGTCTCTCTGGGGAACATGACACCAAAGCTAAGAGGTGAGATGACAATTTTTGATATCATTATTGTGAGTTTCCAAAATGTTCACATTTGTTTTTTTTAAATCAGAAATGGTTGCTTCAATATTACTGTTCTCAGATTTTTTATTAATAGATTTTAGATTTTATATGTATATATATATATATATATATATTTATTTTTTGCAAAACGCTATAAATCCATTGTTTAGCTGGAATATAATGCTCCTATCTTGTATATTTGACTGTATTATGAGCTTGGATAAGAGCATCTGCTAAATCAGGGGTTCTCAATCCGGGGTCTGCGGAGGTACTGCAGGGGTTCTCAATCCGGGGTCTGTGGAGGTACTGCAGGGGTTCTCAATCCGGGGTCTGTGGAGGTACTGCAGGGGTTCTCAATCCGGGGTCTGTGGAGGTACTGCAGGGGTTCCGCGGCACCCTGACTGTACTCGATGCAATGTAAGACATTTGATAGAATTTTAACATGACAATACCACTTTGCCTACTCTTAATTTTTGCCGAATATAATGTAATGCATATTTTTTTAACCAATTGTGATTGATGATACAAACATAATTTGGACATTATTACCGTTATATCAACACACTCTTCACACCTGTTTAACAACTCTAAATATCTTTGGCTTCGTTGGCATCAAGTCCCGTGCCAATAATGTTATAAGCAGCATACTAGTTATCCTATCCTCCCTCTCTCGTTGATTGATGCTGGCAACCTCTGTCCGGTTCTCCTCTCTTCACTAGATGGACTGTAACTTCCGTGTTTAACCCCTCTGTGTCCATGGACCAAACTTTTTTATATTATTTTCGGGAGGGCCTCAAGTAGGCTGGACAAATTCCATTTTTAACATTTCTTTCTGATAGAAACTAGTTCATTGAATCTACCATAGAGTCAAGTTTCATAACATGACCTTATTCCCCTAGTCATGAAGTCATCGTGAAAAAACAGGCCTTATTTTAGGTCATTTTTCACCCTGCCAGCTCCTATTAGTTCTATTGAGCAGCGTGGAATCATCTCACCTTCTGAACGTTCTATTCCCAGCTCATTGTTCTGTTTCACAATGGCAGCTTCACTATTGTGTCAATCACACCTACGTTTACCTTGGGTTTATTACTAAGCTGATTACTGCTATTTTATGAGCGCCAACCCTGTATGCTGAAGTACACGTTGTGGTGACCCACAGTGCTAAACTTTAAGATTTTTTTGGTCATGGTTAACCATATTTATTTTCAGAAAAGGTATACAACCTAAACAATATACATATCCCTGTCCTCTTTTTCAAGATGCGGCCGATTTAAAAAGCCAGAAGACATTTTTTATTACGAAATAACATAATACTTTTTTGACTTCTTGTCGTTTTTTCTAAATGGCTGCTGGGTAATTTGATATGTATCGAAATCTTCATTTGAAGGCATCAAATTGAGTGAATGCTGTGCAGGTTCACTGAGTTGCAAACCAAATGGAAAGGTCTAGCTCACTGATTTGTAGATCTGACGCAGGTGCTGCTTCAGATTATGAGCCTAGGTGTCGTGAAAGAGATATGTAGTACCCACACAGGCCACAGGTAGGAGGACACTTTTAGAAACTATTTGAGTAATAATATTATGTATTATGTAAATACAACACTTGATAAACAAGACACATTAGTTTTATTTTTCAAATGCGGTTTGAACTGTGTGACCTAGTAACTTCAATGTGAAAGTCTAGCAATTGCCGTGAGATGGGTGGGGTGAGACAGGTTTGAGACTGATCTAAGGAATTAACAAGAAAAATACACTTTATTTCGCAGCTGCCTCACCAATGTCTGTTCATGAAATTATTACCTTTTAATTGCTAAATATTTCCAATAGACAGCAGTATAAGACCATGAAGCATCAGTTATAGGCTTCAAGCAGCAATATGATGGACCATGAAGCATCAGTTATAGGCTACAAGCAGCAATATGATGGACCATGAAGCATCAGTTATAGTCTACAAGCAGCAATGTGATGGACCATGAAGCATCAGTTATAGTCTACAAGCAGCAATATGATGGACCATGAAGCATCAGTTATAGGCTACAAGCAGCAATATGATGGACCATGAAGCATCAGTTATAGTCAACAAGCAGCAATATGATGGACCATGAAGCATCAGCTTTAGGCTACAAGAAGCAATATGATGAACATAAAATAGCAGCAATCACAGACTATATGTACCATGATTTTCTACAACGGTCAATCATTACTAGTTAGCTATTTATCTCATATTAGAGCTGATAGTAGTGATTATAGCAGGTATTGAATACCAGGTAAATAATCACTAGTCAGAGCCTCAACCTTAGTATTCATTCATTGTAAAATATAATCTTAATATCTGATATTGTGAGTAAACAACCTCTGAATAGAAAAGACAACAGTGCGTCTTCCAGCCCACCAATAAATTACATCATTCAACCCTCCCGGTTAGTAAATTAACCTCAACCTTCCCCTGGAGAAGGCAGAGTGACGACACCAGCTTTTTAGCGGGACTGAGTTGACTACTAGCGAGAGAAGGCAGAGTGACGACACCAGCTTTTTAGCGGGGCTGAGTTGACTACTAGCGAGAGAAGGCAGAGTAACGACACCAGCTTTTTAGCGGGGCTGAGTTGACTATTTGCGAGAGAAGGCAGAGTGACGACACCAGCTTTTTAGCGGGACTGAGTTGACTACTAGCGAGAGAAGGCAGAGTGACGACACCAGCTTTTTAGCGGGACTGAGTTGTCTAATAGCGAGAGAAGGCAGAGTGACCACACCAGCTTTTTAGCGGGACTGAGTTGTCTACTAGCGAGAGAAGGCAGAGTGACGACACCAGCATTTTAGCGGGACTGAGTTGACTACTAGCGAGAGAAGGCAGAGTGACCACACCAGCTTTTTAGCGGGACTGAGTTGACTACTAGCGAGAGAAGGCAGAGTGACGACACCAGCTTTTTAGCGGGGCTGAGTTGACTACTAGAGAGAGAAGGCAGAGTGACGACACCAGCTTTTTTGCGGGGCTGAGTTGACTACTAGCGAGAGAAGGCAGAGTGGCTCGATGCTGGTTCATGAATTTTACAGTGAATGTACTATGAAAGTATGATTTTCTCAACCAGAGATGTCTGAGTTAATGTTCAGGCTTATTGATAACCGTTATATTAATGAAGTATAATTTCAAAACATGAGCATAAAACCAGGTAATAATAAACATGAATCATCATTATATTACTTCACAGTAATCTGTTAAATGCTTTTTCAGTGCTTCCTCTTGTGTTAGCAGTGTGGAAAGGGACAGGAAGAAGCACACAGGAGTTTTCCTGTGAGGGGGAGTGGTGGTGTATCCAGGGAGGAAACTAAACTAATCTTCTGAAATGTCATTAGTGGTCTTATGCTGCCATCTATTGGAATTATGTAGCAACTGCAGTAGTACTGAATAATGTGTAATTCCTTACTAAAGTACTAATTACTTAGAATTGCAAAATCTAACATTTTCTAGTTCATTTCATACTTACAACCATAAAATAACAATTTATAGCAAAACAAACCATGAATCTGACTTAAACAGTATCTGCCCTGTAGACAAAGAAGAGCTCTCCAGTAGGTACCAAAACAATCAATGGCCATTTTCTCAAACGTGAGGTTACAAGTTAATCAACGTTCAGAGCAGAATTACTTTCCCATTGCTCCTCAACAGTAGTGTATGATATACACCACCGTACCTGCGCAATCCGGTTTCAGAGGTGCACCTCAGCCATGCTCATGGTACTAAACGATATCATAACCACCATCGATTAAACACAGTACTGTGCAGCCGTCTTCATCCACCACCAGAATACAGTCCATCAAATCTGAGAGCCTGTTGTCCGGACCTTCTGGCTGTCTCTATGGGGGTACCACAGAGTTCAATTCTTGGGCTGACTCTTTTCTCTGTATATATCAACGATGTCGCTCTTGCTGCGGGCAATTCCATGATTCACCTCTACGAAGACGAGACCATTCTGTATCCATCTGGCCCTTCTCTGCACACTGTTAATTAACCTCCAGAGGAGCTTCAATACAACCTCCTTCTGTGGCCACCGGATGCTCTTAAACGCCAGTAAAACTAAATGCTTTACAACCGATTGCTGCCTGCACCCGCCCGCCCGCCTAGCATCACTACTCTGGACCCGCACGCCTAGCATCACTACTCTGGATGGTTTTTGACTTAGAATATGTGGACAACTACAAATAGGTGTCTGACTAGACTGTAAACTCTCCTTCTAGACTCATATTAAGCATCTCCAATCAAACATTACATCTAGATTCGGCATCCTATTTCGCAACAAAGCCTCCTTCACTCACGCTTCCAAACATAACCTCGTAAAACTGACTATCCTACCAATCCTTGACTTCTGCCATGTCATTTACAAAATAGCCTCCAACACTCTACTCAGCAATGTGGATGCAGTCTATCACAGTGCAATCCTTTTTGTCACCACAGCCCCTTATACCACTGCGAACTGTATGCTCTAAACGGCTCGCTACATATTCGTCGCCAGACCCACTGACTCCAGGTCATCTATAAGGCTTTGCTATGTAAAGCTCTGCCTTATCTCAGCTCACTGGTCACCATAACAACACGCGCTCCAGCAGGTATATTTCACTGGTCATCCCCAAAGCCAACATCTCCTTTGGCTACTTTTCCTTCCAGTTCCCTGCTGCCAATGACTGGAACAAATTGTAAAAATCACTGAAGTTGGAGTCTTATATCTCCCTCACTAACTTTAAGCTTCAGCTATCTGAGCAGCTTACCGATCGCTGCAGCTGTACACAGCCCATCTGTAAATAGCCCACCCAATCAACCTACCTCATCCCCATATTGTTTTTATTTACTTTTCTGCTCTTTAGCACACCAGTCTTTCTACTTGCACATCATCATCTGCACATCTATCACTCCAGTTTTAATTTGCTAAATTGTAATAACTTTGCTACTATGGCCAATTTATTAACTTACCTCCTCATGCCATTTCCACACCGTATATAGACTTTTCTATTGTGTTATTGACTGTACGTCTGTTTTATCCATGTGTAAGTCTGTGTTGTTGTTTGTGTCGCACTGCTTTGCTTTATCTTGGCCAGGTCGCAGTTGTAAATGAGAACTTGTTCTCAACTGGCAAACCTGGTTGAATAAAGGTGAAATTATAAAATAAAAAAATAAAATAAAATTTTCTAGCTCGGAGTCTCTAATTTTATCCAATGTAAAAACATAATTTCAAATGTTACTTACATGAATTGAGCCGGTCGGTAACATTTGACTGTATAAAACCTAGCAGTACTACTGATTCCTCTGAGTGAGACAGATATATATTATTACTGTATAAAACCTAGCAGTACTTCTGATTTCTCTGAGAGTGAGACAGATATATATTATTACTGTATAAAACCTAGCAGTACTACTGATTTCTCTGAGAGTGAGGCAGATATATATATTATTACTGTGTAAAACTTAGCAGTACTACTGATTTCTCTGAGAGTGAGGCAGATATATAGCATTTAGCAAAATAAACATGATTTTTTTTTCTCTGAAATGAAAAATCAAGTGAAAGACATTGAACAAATACATGTCTGTCATTGAACGACCCCATGCCATGATTAGATAGTGAAAAAAAACATCTCGTTCATAATTTCTATAAACAATAAAAGCTTATTTACAAACATTTCTGAAAAGTGTTTTGGAATCTGAGCTCAGAGTAGATGAGAGATGTAATGTTTGTCTCTGTTGTGTTGAAGCCCAATCAAGCAGGAGAGACCAGCCTCCCCTGTTCCCAGCTGTGTGTCCATGAAGAGTGACTGGTCTATGGAACAACCTATACTGTTTAGAGAGGGAGACTTTTCTACTGAACAAAGGTAAGAAGAACTCATGGGTCCTGGTCAGTGAGTTAAACAACACTGTCTCTAGTCATTTCTCCTCTCCCATTTTCCCATTTATTGTTGTTGTTTTCATAATCCATAGGCTCATCCTTTTGTCCATTTTCATAGTCCTAAAACAATATTAAACAAACACAACATTCCCTCCATGTGTGTGTGTGTGTGTGTGTGTGTGTGTGTGTGTGTGTGTGTGTGTGTGTGTGTGTGTGTGTGTGTGTGTGTGTGTGTGTGTGTGTGTGTGTGTGTGTGTGTACTCCCTGGATGTGTGTGTACTCCTGGATGAGGAGATGTAATCTCATGTTTTGTCCACAGAAACCAACAGGAGAGATCAGAGTCAGATATTCTCAGCGATCAGTCTTCCCAGAGTCATCAAACAGACCTGGCCTCCATATTGAGTGTATGTGGTCCTGTTCTGTACATTTGTTTTCGTTTATCTCAAGTAAAGTTGATCTGTCAAACATTCATTAATGTGTTGATGAGAAAGCATTTATTCTCTTGCTTAACTTATTTACTTTATTTATTTCAGTTGCTTGAAGAGAATATTATGACATTTGTGAAGAACGAGCTGAAGATGTTCAAGAGGATTCTTAGTCCAGAACTCCCAGAAGGCTTTGAGAGTCAGAAGCAGGATAAGGAAGTGGTGGATGCTGAAGATGAGAAGCAGGAGAGCAGTGCCAGAGAGGGGGCTCTGAAGATCACACTTCACATCCTGAGGAAAATGAACCAGAAGGAGCTTGCTGACATACTGGAGAAATGTAAGATCTGTCTGCCTCATGTTGAATGCTGTTTTATAACATTTAAAAGCTGTAGCTAAAGTACAGCTAAAGTAGCTGTGTAACTCAATGATATTGTAGCAGCCTGAACACAACACCCTAGTGACCTCATCAAGTAGCAGCAGTGATGTGTTGTGCTGATTAATTTAGAGAGAGAGAGAGAGAGAGAGAGAGAGAGAGAGAACATTAATAATATCATCAATAATAATATAGTCAGTCACACCAGTCTATAATGCATTATGAAAACATCCCTCTACTATATACCTTCCTCCTACAGATACCCATTAACTTCTAATGTAGACCCTCCACTATATACCTTCCTCCTACAGATACCCATTAACTTCTGGTGTGGACCCTCTACTATATACCTTCCTCCTACAGATACCCATTACCTTCTGGTGTAGACCCTCCACTATATACCTTCGTCATACAGATACCCATTACCTTCTGGTGTAGACCCTCCACTATATACCTTCCTCCTATAACCATTACCTTCTGGTGTAGACCCTCCACTATATACCTTCCTCCTACAGATACCCATTACCTTCTGGTGTAGACCCTCCACTATATACCTTCCTCCTACAGATACCCATTAACTTCTGGTGTAGACCCTCTACTATATACCTTCCTCCTACAGATACTCATTACCTTCTGGTGTAGACCCTCTACTATATACCTTCCTCCTACAACCATTACCTTCTAGTGTAGACCCTCTACTATATACCTTCCTCCTACAACCATTACCTTCTAGTATAGACCCTCCACTATATACCTTCCTCCTATAACCATTAACTCATGGTGTAGACCTTCCACTATATACCTTCCTCCTACAGATACCCATTACCTTCTGGTGTAGACCCTCTACTATATACCTTCCTCCTACAGATAACCATTACCTTCTGGTGTAGACCCTCCACTATATACCTTCCTCCTATAACCATTAACTTCTGGTGTAGACCCTCCACTATCTACCTTCCTCCTACAGATAACCATTACTTTCTGGTGTAGACCCTCCACTATATACCTTCCTCCTACAGATACACATTACCTTCTGGTGTAGACCCTCCACTATATACCTTCCTCCTATAACCATTACCTTCTGGTGTAGACCCTCCACTATATACCTTCCTCCTATAACCATTACCTTCTGGTGTAGACCCTCCACTATATACCTTCCTCATACAGATACCTATTACCTTCTGGTGTAGACCCTCCACTACATACCCTCCTACTATACCCATTACCTGCTGGTGTAGACCCTCCACTATATACCCTCCTCCTATACCCATTACCATCTGGTGTAGACCCTCCACTATATACCTTCCTCCTAAAACCATTACCTTGTGGTGTAGACCCTCAACAATATACATTCCTCCTACAGATACCCATTACCTTCTGGTGTAGACCCTCTACTATATACCTTCCTAGTATAGTTAACCATTACCTTCTGGTGTAGACCCTCCACTATATACCTTCCTCCTATAACGTTAACTTCTGGTGTAGACCCTCTACTATATACCTTCCTCGTACACATACCCATTACCTTCTGGTGTAGACCAACCACTATATACCTTCCTACTATAGATACCCATTACCTTCTGTTGTAGACCCTCTAAATTCCCTCAGTGACATGAATAAGTATATTTCAAATTCTTAAAGTCCAACAACACAACAGCTTTTTACCTCATCAAGAAGCAGGGATGTGTTGTGTTGATTCATTTAGAGAGAGAGAGAGAACATTAATAATACCATCAATGATACCAATAATAATATAATCAGTCAAACCAGTCTGTCATGCATTATGAAAACATGTACAGATGTATACAGTCAATTAAGATAATAAATGATTATAATTTAAACTTTATAACAGTCCTACAATACTGTAGACATTAAAACAGACGTAATATTAATATCCTCTGTGTTATTTCTAGATTCAGATGATCCTGCTGTGATTTGCCAACGTGAACTCAAATCTAATCTAAAGAAGAAGTTTCAATGTGTATTTGAGGGGATCGCTAAACAAGGAAACCCAACACTTCTCAATAAGATCTACACAGAGCCCTACATCACAGAGGGTGGAACAGGAGAGGTCAATAATGAACATGAGCTGAGACAGATTGAGACAACAACCAGGAAACAAGCAAGACCAGAGACTGCAATCAAATGTAACGACATCTTCAAACCCTTAACTGGACAAGACAAACGTATCAGAACTGTGCTGACAAAGGGAGTCGCTGGCATTGGAAAAACAGTCTCTGTGCAGAAGTTCATTCTGGACTGGGCTGAAGGAAAAGCAAATCAGGATGTCCAATTTGTATTTTCATTCCCTTTTCGGGAGCTGAATTTGATGAAAGATGATAAACACACGTTCATTGAACTTCTCAAACACTTCTCAATGGAAACCAAAGAATCAAGAATCTCCAACTACAACAAGTACAAAGTTCTGTTCATCTTTGATGGTCTGGATGAGTGCCGACTGCCCCTAGACTTCCAGAAGAACAAGATCTGTTGTAATGTCACAGAGTCAACCTCAGTGGATGTTCTGCTGACAAATCTCATCAAGGGAAATCTGCTTCCCTCTGCTCTCCTCTGGATAACTACCCAACCTTCGGCAGCCCATAAGATCCCTTCAGGGTGTGTTGACCAGGTGACAGAGGTACGAGGGTTCAATGACCCACAGAAGGAGGAGTACTTCAGGAAGAGATTCATTGATGAGGACCTGGCCAGCAGAATCATCTCACACATAAAGACATCAAGGAGCCTCCACATCATGTGCCACATTCCAGTCTTCTGTTGGATTTCTGCAACAGTCCTTGAACACATGCTGAAACATAAGAGAGAAGAGATGCCCAAGACTCTGACTGAGATGTACACACACCTTGTGGTGTTTCATACCAAACAGAAGAATGAAAAGTATCTTGGGGAAGAAGAGACAGATCCACACTGGAATAAAGAGAGCATTCTGTCACTGGGAAAACTGGCTTTTCAGCAGCTTGTGAAATGCAATTTGATTTTCTATGAAGAAGACCTGAAAGAGGCTGGCATTGATGTCAATGAATCCTCAGTGTACTCAGGATTGTGCACACAGCTCTTTAAAGAGGAATGTGGGCTGTACCAGGACAAGGTGTACTGCTTTGTTCATCTGAGCATTCAGGAGTTTCTGGCTGCTGTATATGTGTTCCTCTCATTCATCAACAACAATGAGAATCTAATGGACAAACTGCAAACAAAAGATGAGTCTTCAATTAATTTCTACAAGAGTGCTGTGAATAAAGCCTTCCAAAGTGAGACGGGAAACCTGGACCTTTTCCTCCGCTTCCTACTGGGCCTCTCACTGGAGTCCAATCAGAAGCACTTACGAGGTCTATTGACAAAGACAAGAAGCAGCTCAAAGACCCATGAAGAAACAGTCAAGTACATCAAGGAGAAGATCAGGGAGAATCCCTCTCCAGAGAGGAGCATCAATCTGTTCCACTGTCTGAATGAACTGAATGACCATTCTCTAGTGGAGGAGATCCAAAGCTACCTGAGATCAGGAAGTCTCTCTAGAGACAACCTGTCACCTGCACAGTGGTCAGCTCTGGTCTTTGTGTTGCTGACTTCAGAAAAGGAGCTGGATGTGTTTGACCTGAAGAAATACTCCAGATCAGAGGAAGGTCTTCTGAGGCTGCTGCCAGTGGTCAAAGCCTCCAGAGCTGTTCTGTGAGTAAATAAAATGACATATAAGAACTAATCATCAGGAAGAAATAGTCAGTTAAGAGAAAATATGTATTATAATATGTGTATAATATTACATTGAAAAACATATTGAATAAATGCATTGATTTTCAGGTTAGTTTAGTAATATGACCATACAATTCTAGGAGATGAAAGATTAAACGATATGCTGTTTGGGACAATAAACCAAATGCATATGTCATTGTCCTTCTACACTACTGGTGTTAAATTAACAGTGTGTTTGTGAAGTCATGATGATCTCTTTGTCAGGCTGTCAGGCTGTGGAGTCACAGAGGAAGGCTGTGCTTCTCTGGTCTCAGCTCTGGAGTCAAACCCCTCACACCTGAGAGAGCTGGACCTGAGTAACAATGACCTGAAGGATTCAGGAGTGAAACTGCTCTATGCTGGACTGGAGAATCCCCACTGTAAACTGGAGACTCTGAGGTCAGTATTATCAGATATGAAAGCACTTTATGTATGTAGTTCTCCCATTTGAAAAGTCATAATTACTCTGACATATTCACTCATATTGTATTAACGTATTCATAAGTTTTGTATTTGGTCCTATATTCCTTGCCTGCAGTGATTACATCAAGCTTGTAATTCTACTAACTTGTTGAATGCATTTGCAGTTTGTCTTGGTTGTATTTTAGATGATGTTTTTCCAAATAGAAACTGAATGGTGAATAGTGTCCTGTCATTTTGGAGTCACTTCACTTGTATTGTCAGTAAGAATAGAAGATGTTTCTGAACACTTCTACATCCATGTAGATGTTACCATTATCATGAATAATCATGAATGAATCGTAAATTATGACAAATGAGAAAGTTGCAGAGGCAAAAAGATCAGACCCCCTCTGTTATTGGTAATGGTGAGAGGTTATCATGTTTTGTTGTAGTCTCTGTTATTGGTAATGGTGAGAGGTTAGCATGTTTTGTTGTAGCCTCTGTTATTGGTAATGGTGAGAGGTTAGTATGTTTTGTTGTAGCCTCTGTTATTGGTAATGGTGAGAGGTTATCATGTTTTGTTGTAGTCTCTGTTATTGGTAATGGTGAGAGGTTAGCATGTTTTGTTGTAGTCTCTGTTATTGGTAATGGTGAGAGGTTAGCATGTTTTGTTGTAGCCTCTGTTATTGGTAATGGTGAGAGGTTATCATGTTTTGTTGTAGTCTCTGTTATTGGTAATGGTGAGAGGTTAGCATGTTTTGTTGTAGCCTCTGTTATTGGTAAAGGTTGAGAGGTTAGCATGTTTTGTTGTAGTCTCTGTTATTGGTAATGGTGAGAGGTTATCATGTTTTGTTGTAGTCTCTGTTATTGGTAATGGTGAGAGGTTAGCATGTTTTGTTGTAGCCTCTGTTATTGGTAATGGTGAGAGGTTATCATGTTTTGTTGTAGTCTCTGTTATTGGTAATGGTGAGAGGTTAGCATGTTTTGTTGTAGCCTCTGTTATTGGTAATGGTGAGAGGTTAGTATGTTTTGTTGTAGCCTCTGTTATTGGTGATGGTGAGAGGTTAGCATGTTTTGTTGTAGTCTCTGTTATTGGTAATGGTGAGAGGTTAGCATTTTTTGTTGTAGCCTCTGTTATTGGTAATGGTGAGAGGTTAGCATGTTATGTTGTCGCCTCTGTTATTGGTGATGGTGAGAGGTTAGCATGTTTTGTTGTAGTCTCTGTTATTGGTAATGGTGAGAGGTTAGCATTTTTTGTTGTAGCCTCTGTTATTGGTAATGGTGAGAGGTTAGCATGTTTTGTTGTAGTCTCTGTTATTGGTAATGGTGAGAGGTTAGCATGTTTTGTTGTAGCCTCTGTTATTGGTAATGGTGAGAGGTTAGTATGTTTTGTTCTGGCCTCTGTTATTGGTAATGGTGAGTGGTTAGTATGTTTTGTTCTGGCCTCTGTTATTGGTAATGGTGAGAGGGTGAGGCTTGCAAGCCGAATAACACCATCCCAACCGTGAAGCCCTGGGGTGGCAGCATCATGTTGTGGGGGTGCTTTGCTGCAGGAGGGACTGGTGCACTTCACAAAATAGTTGGCATCATGAGGAGGGAAAATTATGTGGATATATTCAAGCAACATCTCAAGACATCAGTCAGGAAGTTAAAGATTGGTCACAAATGGGTCGTCCAAATGGATAATGACCTGAATATTACTTCCAAAGTTGTGGTAAAATGGCTTAAGGACAACAAAGTCAAGGTTTTGGAGTGGCCATCACAAAGCCCTGACCACAATCCTATAGAACATTTGTGGACAGAACTGAAAAAGTGTGTGTGAGCAAGGTGGCCTACTAACCTGACTCAGTTACTCCAGCTCTGTCAGGAGGAATGGGCCAAAATTCACCCGTCTTATTGTGGGAAGCTTGTGTAAGGCTACCCAAAACATTTGACCCAAGTTAAACAATTTAAAGGCAATGCTATCAAACACTAATTGAGTGTATGTAAACTTTTGACACTCTGGAAATGTGCTGAAATAAATCATTCTCTCTACTATTATTCTGAAGCCTTTTTAAAATGTTAGCTTCACTGTCAGAATAGATATGGTGTGGACTGTATACTCAATACAATCTAAATCTGATAATTCACTGTCAAAATAGATATAGTGTGGACTGTATACTCAATACAATCTAAATCTGATACTTCACTGTCAAAATAGATATAGTGTGGACTGTATACTCAATACAATCTAAATCTGATTCCTCTTTGTCTGTCTTCTGACTGATATTGCTTTTTACTGGTCTGGACAGTCTACTCAAATATTTGTACTATACATGTTTCTATCTCCAATCAAAACTTTGATAATTTGTCATTTTTAAGGATGATACATTAATTTACAAATAGATATGAAGGTTTCAGGACACTGATATATCTAAATATGTTGAAAAAATATACTGCCACTATTTTCACCACCAAAGAATATCAGTGTGATTTTAATATGATTTGACTCTTTGCAGGCTGTCAGGCTGTGGATTCACAGAGGAAGGCTGTGCTTCTCTGGTATCAGCTCTGGAGTCAAACCCCTCACACTTGAGAGAGCTGGTCCTGAGTAACAATGACCTGAAGGATTCAGGACTGAAGCTGCTCTCTGCTGGACTGGGGAATCCCCACTGTAAACTGGAGACTCTGAGGTCAGTATTCCTGTAGTTGGTCAACAAGTGACAACTGTTCACCAGATCCACATGTGTTTACCAGCACACATAGTCCACATCATATGTGTTTGGACAGTGAAGCTTACAGTTTTACATTTGCTGCTCCAGCATTTTGGATTTGAGATATAATGTTTCATATTAGTAAAGTCACCTTTAATTTAATTTGAGGCTATTTTCATACATAGCTGTGTTACTGTTAAGAAAGGAAAGCACTTTATGTATCTAGTTCTCCCACTTGAAAACATATTCACCTATAGTGCACTAAAGTAGTCATAAGATTAGTATTGGGTCCCATATTCTATGCCTGCAGTGATTACATCAATCTTGTGATTCTACAAACTTGTTGAATGAATTTGCAGTTAGTTTTAGTTGTGTTTTGGATCATGTTTTTCCTAATAGAAACTGAATTGTGAATTATGTCCTGTCATTTTGGAGTCACTTCACTTGTATTGTCTGTAAGAATAGAATATGTTTCTGAACACTTCTACATTCATGTGGATGCTACCACGATTATGAATAATCATGATGAATCGTGAATAATGATGAATGAGAAAGTTACAGAGGTACAAAGATCATACCCCCTCTGTTATTGGTAATAGGGAGAGGTTAGCATTTTGTGTTGTAGTCTCTGTTATTGGTAATGGTGAGATGTTAACATGTTTTGTTGTAGCCTCTGTTATTGGTAATGGTGAGAGGTTAGCATGTTTTGTTGTAGTCTCTGTTATTGGTAATGGTGAGAGGTTAGCATGTTTTGTTGTAGCCTCTGTTCTTGGTAATGGTGAGAGGTTAGCATGTTTTGTTGTAGCCTCTGTTATTGGTAATGGTGAGAGGTTAGCATATTTTGTTGTAGCTTCTGTAACTTTCTCACTAATTATTATGCATGACTCGTTCATGATTTTTCTTAATAATTGCATCGTCGGGATTCATTTATTATTGTTCAGAAACATGTTATCTACTCTCTGGGCAAAACACAACCCAAAACACAACCAAAACAAACTACAAATGCAACCAATGAGTTTACAACCAAATACTAAAGTTTTGACTACTTTAATGCACTATAAGTGAAGTGGTCAGAATACTTATGACTTCTTCAAATGGGGGGACTAGATACATAAATTGCTTTTATTTTTCTAAATGGTGAAACAGATATATATTAAAATATCCTCAAATAAAAGGTGACATTAGATACTGTCACCTCATATGAAACATTTGATTTCAAATCCAAAATGTTGGCATATAGAGCCACATTTAAAATGTTAGCTTCACTGTCAAAATAAAATATGGTGTGGACTGTATACTCAATGCAATCTAAATCTGATACCTCACTGTCTGTCTTCTGACTGATGATGCTTTTTAAACTGGTCTGGTCAGTCTACTCAAATATTTGTACTGTACATGTTTCTATCTGCAGGCAATACTTTGATAATTTGTCATTTTTAATGATGATACATTAATTTACGAATAGATATGGAAGGTTTCAGTGATACACTGATACAGTGGGGCAAAAAAGTATTTAGTCAGCCACCAATTGTGCAAGTTCTCCCACTTAGAAATATGAGAGAGGCCTGTAAGTTTCCTCATAGGTACACTTCAACTATGACAGAAACAAATGAGAAAAAAATCCAGAAAATCACATTGTAGGATTTTTTATGAATTTATTTGCAAATTATGGTGGAAAATAAGTATTTGGTCACCTACAAACAAGCAAGATTTCTTGCTCTCACAGACCTGTAAAATCTTCTTTAAGAGGCTCCTCTGTCCTCCACTCATTACCCGTATTAATGGCACCTGTTCGAACTTGTTATCAGTATAAAAGACACCTGTCCACAACCTCAAACAGTCACACTCCAAACTCCACTATGGCCAAGACCAAAGAGCTGTCAAAGGACACCAGAAACAAAATTGTAGACCTGCACCAGGCTGGGAAGACTGAATCTGCAATAGGTAAGCAGCTTGGTTTGAAGAAATCAACTGTGAGAGCAATTAATAGGAAATGGAAGACATACAAGACCACTGATAATCTCCCTTGATCTGGGGCTCCACGCAAGATCTCACCCCGCGGGGTCAAAATGATCACAAGGACATTGAGCAAAAATCCCAGAACCACACAGGGGGACCTAGTAAATGACCTGCAGAGAGCTGGACCAAAGTAACAAAGCCTACCATCAGTAACACACTACGCCGCCAGGGACTCAAATCCTGCAGTGCCAGACGTGTCCCCCTGCTTAAGCCAGTACATGTCCAGGCCCGTCTGAAATTTGCTAGAGAGCATGAGGATGATCCAGAAGAAGATTGGGAGAATGTCATATGGTCAGATGAAACCAAAATATACATTTTTGGTAAAAACTCAACTCATCATGTTTGGAGGACAAAGAATGCTGAGTTGCATCCAAAGAACACCATACCTACTGTGAAGCATGGGGGTGGAAACATCATGCTTTGGGGCTGTTTTTCTGCAAAGGGACCAGGACGACTGATCCGTGTAAAGGAAAGAATGAATGGGGCCATGTATCGTGAGATTTTGAGTGAAAACCTCCTTCCATCAGCAAGGGCATTGAAGATGAAACGTGGCTGGGTCTTTCAGCATGACAATGACACACACCGCCCGGGCAACGAAGGAGTGGCTTCGTAAGAAGCATTTCAAGGTCCTGGAGTGGCCTAGCCAGTCTCCAGATCTCAACCCCATAGAAAATCTTTGGAGGGAGTTGAAAGTCCGTGTTGCCCAGCAACAGCCCAAAAACATCACTACTCTAGAGGAGATCTGCATGGAGGAATGGGCCAAAATACCAGCAACAGTGTGTGAAAACCTTGTGAAGACTTACAGAAA
Organism: Oncorhynchus masou masou; assembly: GCF_036934945.1. Lineage (NCBI taxonomy): Eukaryota > Metazoa > Chordata > Actinopteri > Salmoniformes > Salmonidae > Oncorhynchus > Oncorhynchus masou. The sequence continues at coordinate 51,827 of NW_027008671.1, forward strand.
ACGTTTGACCTCTGTCACTGCCAACAAAGGGTACAGAACAAAGTATTGAGATAAACTTTTGTTATTGACCAAATACTTATTTTCCACCATAATTTGCAAATAAATTCATTAAAAATCCTAAAATGTGATTTTCTGGATTTTTTTCTCATTTTGTCTGTCATAGTTGAAGTGTACCTATGGTGAAAATTACAGGCCTCTCTCATCTTTTTAAGTGGGAGAAATTGCACAATTGGTGGCTGACTAAATACTTTTTTGCCCCACGGTATATCTGAATACGTTGATTAAATATACTGCCACTATTTTCACCTCCAAAGAATAGCAGTGTTATTTTAATATGATTTGACTCTTTGCAGGCTGTCAGGCTGTGGAGTCACAGAGGAAGGCTGTGCTTCTCTGGTATCAGCTCTGGAGTCAAACCCCTCACACTTGAGAGAGCTGGTCCTGAGTAACAATGACCTGAAGGATTCAGGACTTAAGCTGCTCTCTGCTGGACTGGGGAATCCCCACTGTAAACTGGAGACTCTGAGGTCAGTATTCCTGTAGTTGGTCAACAAGTGATAACTGTTCACCAGATCCACATGTGTTTACCAGACACACATAGTCCACACCATATGTGTTTGGACAGTGAATCTTACAGTTTTACATTTGGTGCTATGCTCTAGCATTTTGGATTTGAGATATAATGTTTCGTATTAGGCAACAGTACAGAATGTCAACTTTTTTTTTTTAGGCTATTTTCATACATAGCTGTGTTACTGTTAAGAAAGGAAAGCACTTTATGTATCTAGTTCTCCCACTTGAAAACATATTCACTTATAGTGCATTAAAGTAGTCATAAGTTTAGTATTGGGTCCCATATTATATGCCTGCAGTGATTACATCAATCTTGTGATTCTACATCTTGTTGAATGAATTTGCAGTTTTTCTTGGTTGTGATTTGGATGTTGTTTTTCCTAATAGAAATTGAAAGCTGAATAATGTCCTGTCATTTTGGAGTCACTTCACTTGTATTGTCAGTAAGAATAGAATATGTTTCTGAACACTTCAACATTCATGTGGATGCTACCATGGTTATGAATAATCAGGAATGAGTCTTGAGAGGCACAAAGATCAGAATAAATGCTAACCTCCCCTGTTATTGGTAATGGTGAGAGGTTAGCATGTTTTGTTGTAGTCTCTGTTATTGGTGATGGTGAGAGTTTAGCATGTTTTGTTGTAGCTTCTGTTATTGTTAATGGTGAGAGGTTAGTTTGTTTTGATTTAGCCTCTGTTATTGGTAATGGTGAGAGGTTAGCATGTTTTGTTGTAGCCTCTGTTATTGGTAATGGTGAGAGGTTAGCATGTTTTGTTGCAGCATCTGTTATTGGTAATGGTGAGTGGTTAGCATGTTTTGTTGTAGCCTCTGCTATTAGTAATGGTGAGAGGTTAGCATGTTTTGTTGTAGTTTCTGTAATTGGTAATGGTGAGAGGTTAGCATGTTTTGATGTAGCCTCTGTTATTGGTAATGGTGAGAGGTTAGCATGTTTTTTTTAGCATCTGGTATTGGTGATGGTGAGAGGTTAGCATGTTTTGTTGTAGCCTCTGTTATTGGTAATGGGGAGAGGTTAGCATGTTTTGTTGTAGTCTCTGTTATTGGTAATGGTGAGAGGTTAGCATGTTTTGATGTTGCCTCTGTTATTGTTAATGGTGAGAGGTTAGCATGTTTTGATGTAGCCTCTGTTATTGTTAATGGTGAGAGGTTAGCATGTTTTGATGTAGCCTCTGTTATTGTTAATGGTGAGTCGCTCTGGATAAGAGCGTCTGCTAAATGACTTAAATGTAATGTAAATGTGAGAGGTTAGCATGTTTTGATGTAGCCTCTGTTATTGTTAATGGTGAGAGGTTAGCATGTTTTGATGTGGCCTCTGTAACTTTCTCACTAATCAATTTTCAAATCAAATCAAATCAAATTGTATTTGTCACATACACATGGTTAGCAGATGTTAATGCGAGTGTAGCGAAATGCTTGTGCTTCTAGTTCCGACAATGCAGTAATAACCAACAAGTAATCTAGCTAACAATTCCAAAACTACTACCTTATAGACACAAGCGTAAGGGGATAAAGAATATGTACATACAGATATATGAATGAGTGATGGTACAGAGCAGCATAGGCAAGATACAGTAGATGGTATTGAGTGCAGTATATACAAAGTATATACAAACAAAGTGGCATAGTTAAAGTGGCTAGTGTTACATGTATTACATAAAGATGCAGTAGATGATATAGAGTACAGTATATATGTATACATATGAGATGAATAATGTAGGGTATGTAAACATTATATTAGGTAGCATTGTTTAAAGTGGCTAGTGATATATTTTACATCATTTCCCATCAATTCCCATTATTAAAGTGGCTGGAGTTGAGTCAGTGTGTTGGCAGCAGCCACTCAATGTTAGTGGTGGCTGTTTAACAGTCTGATGGCCTTGAGATAGAAGCTGTTTTTCAGTCTCTCGGTCCCAGCTTTGATGCACCTGTACTGACCTCGCCTTTTGGATGATAGCGGGGTGAACAGGCAGTGGCTTGGGTGGTTGTTGTCCTTGATGATCTTTATGGCCTTCCTGTGACATCGGGTGGTGTAGGTGTCCTGGATGGCAGGTAGTTTGCCCACGGTGATGCGTTGTGCAGACCTCACTACCCTCTGGAGAGCCTTACGGTTGTGGGCGGAACAGTTGCCGTACCAGGCGGTGATACAGCCCAACAGGATGCTCTTGATTGTGCATCTGTAGAAGTTTGTGAGTGCTTTTGGTGACAGGCCAAATTTCTTCAGCCTCCTGAGGTTGAATAGGCGCTGCTGCGCCTTCTTCACTATGCTGTCTGTGTGGGTGGACCAATTTAGTTTGTCTGTGATGTGTACGCCGAGGAACTTAAAACGTACTACCCTCTCCACTACTGTTCCACCGATGTGGATAGGGGGGTGTTCCCTCTGCTGTTTCCTGAAGTCCACAATCGTCTCCTTAGTTTTGTTGACGTTGAGTGTGAGGTTATTTTCCTGACACCACACTCCGAGGGCCCTCACCTCCTCCCTGTAGGCCGTCTCGTCGTTGTTGGTAATCAAGCCTACCACTGTTGTGTCGTCCGCAAACTTGATGATTGAGTTGGAGACGTGCATGGCCACGCAGTCGTGGTTGAACAGGGAGTACAGGAGAGGGCTCAGAACGCATCCTTGTGGGACCCCAGTGTTGAGGCTCAGCGGGGTGGAGATGTTGTTGCCTACCCTCAACACCTGGGGGCAGCCTGTCAGGAAGTCCAGTACGCAGTTGCACAAGGCGGGGTCGCGACCCAGGGTCTCGAGCTTGATGACGAGCTTAGAGGGCACTATGGTGTTAAATGCCGAGCTGTAGTCGATGAACAGCATTCTCACATAGGTATTCCTCTTGTCCAGATGGGTTAGGGCAGTGTGCAGTGTGGTTGAGATTGCATCGTCTGTGGACCTATTTGGGCGGTAAGCAAATTGGAGTGGGTCTAGGGTGTCAGGTAGGGTGGAGGTGATATGGTCCTTGACTAGTCTCTCAAAGCACTTCATGATGACGGAAGTGAGTGCTATGGGGCGGTAGTTGTTTAGCTCAGTCACCTTAGCTTTCTTGAGAACAGGAACAATGGTGGCCCTCTTGAAGCATGTGGGAACAACAGACTGGGATAGGGATTGATTGAATATGTCCGTAAACACACCAGCCAGCTGGTCTGCGCATGCTCTGAGGGCGCGGTTGGGGATTGCAGCCTTGCGAGGGTTAACGCGTTTAAATCTTTTCCTCACGTCGGCTGCAGTGAAGGAGAGTCCGCATGTTTTAGTTGCGGGCCATGTCAGTGGCACTGTACTATCCTCAAAGCGGGCAAAACAGTTATTTAGTCTGCCTGGGAGCAAGACATCCTGGTCCATGACTGGGCTGGTTTTCTTTTTGTAATCCGTGATTGACTGTAGACCCTGCCACATACCTCTTGTGTCTGAGCCGTTGAATTGAGATTATACTTTGTCTCTATACTGACGCTTAGCTTGTTTGTTTGCCTTGCGGAGGGAATAGTTACACTGTTTGTATTCGGTCATGTTTCCGGTCACCTTGCACCTTTTCATGATTCATCCATGATTTTTCTTAATCAAGAGATCATCAGGATTGCTTTTGTAGTGTTTAGAAACATGTTATCTTCTCACTTAGACAGAAAATGACTCCAGTCAACATCCACCTATTTTATTATTGGGCAAAACACAACATAAACAAAAAAAACTGCAAATACAACAAGTTAACTTCTTTATTAATCTTTTGACTACTTTAATAATATAAATTAACTGGTCAGAATACTTAGAACGTCTTCAATTAGATACATAAAGTACTTTTCATGTTGTTCTGCCACTGAACAGGCAGTTAACCCACTGTTCGTAGGCCATCATTGAAAGTAAGAATTTGTTCTTAACTGACTTGCCTAGTAAAATAAAAGTAAAATATATATGTTTTCAAAAATGTCAAAACATGAAACAGATATGTTTGAAAATACCCTCAAATAAAAGGTGTTATTATATACTGTCACCTCATATGAAACATTTGATCTCAAATCCAAAATGTTGGAGTGTAGAGTCACATTTAAAATGTTAACTTCACTTTCAAAATATATATGCTGTGGACTGTAAACTCAATACAATCTAAATCTGATGTATACTCAATACAATCTAAATCTGATACCTCACTGTCTGTCTTTTGCCTGATTCTGCTTTCTAAACGGGTCTGTTCAGTCTACTCAAATATTTGTACTATACATGTTTCTATCTGCAGGCAATACTTTGACCATTTGTCATTTCTAATAATGATACATTAAGTTATGAATAGATATGGCAGGTTTCAGGACACTGATGTATCTGAAAATGCTTAAAAAATACACTGCCGATATTTTCACCACCAAAGAATACCAAATCAAATCAAATGTATTTTCAAATCAAATAAAATGTATTTATATAGCCCTTCGTACATCAGCTGATATCTCAAAGTGCTGTACAGAAATCCAGCCTAAAACCCCAAACAGCAAGCAATGCAGATGTAGAAGCACGGTGGCTAGGAAAAACTCCCTAGAAAGGCCAAAACCTAGGAAGAAACCTAGAGAGGAACCAGGCTATGTGGGGTGGCCAGTCCTCTTCTGGCTGTGCCGGGTGGAGATTATAACAGAACATGGCCAAGATTTTCAAATGTTCATAAATGACCAGCATGGTCCAATAATAATAAGGCAGAACAGTTGAAACTGGAGCAGCAGCACGGCCAGGTGGACTGGGGACAGCAAAGAGTCAGGTTGTCCTGAGACATGGTCCTAGGGCTCAGGTCCTCCGAGAGAGAGAAAGAAAGAAAGAGAGAAAGAGATAATTAGAGAGCACACTTAAATTCACACAGGACACCGAATAGGACAGGAGAAGTACTCCCGATATAACGAACTAACCCTAGCCCCCCGACACAAACTACTGCAGCATAAATAATGGAGGCTGAGACAGGAGGGGTCGGGGGGGGGGGGGGGCAACCCAGGCAGGAAGATCGCATCAGTGACTCAACCCACTCAAGTGACGCACCCCTCCCTGGGACGTTATGAAAGAGTCCCAGTAAGCTAGTGACTCAGCCCCTGTAATAGGGTTAGAGGCAGAGACTCCCAGTGGAAAGAGGGGAACCGGCCAGGCAGAGACAGCAAGGGCGGTTCGTTGCTCCAAAGCCTTTCCGTTCACCTTCCCACTCCTGGGCCAGACTACACTCAATCATATGACCCACTGAAGAGATGAGTCTTCAGTAAAGACTTAAAGGTTGAGACCGAGTTTGCGTCTCTTACATGGGTAGGCTGACCATCCCGTAAAAATTGAGATCTATAGAAGAAATCCCTGCCTCCAGCTGTTTGCTTAGAAATTCTAGGGACAATTAGGAGGCCTGCGTCTTGTGACCGTAGCGTACGTGCAGGTATGTACGGCAGGACCAAATCAGAGAGATAGGTAGGAGCAAGCCCATGTAATGCTTTGTAGGTTAGCAGTAAAACCTTGAAATCAGCCCTTGCCTTGACAGGAAGCCAGTGTAGGAAGGCTAGCACTGGAGTAATATGATCAAATATTTTGGTTCTAGTCAGGATTCTAGCATCCGTATTTAGCACTAACTGAAGTTTATTTAGTGCTTTATCCGGGTAGCCGGAAAGTAGAGAATTGCAGTAGTCTAACCTAGAAGTGACAAAAGCATGGATGAATTTTTCTGCATAATTTTTGGACAGAAAGTTTCAGATTTTTGCAATGTTACGAAGATGGAAAAAAGCTGCCCTTGAAAATTGTCTTGATATGTTCTTCAAAAGAGAGATCAGGGTCCAGAGTAACGCAAAGGTCCTTCACAGTTTTATTTGAGACGACTGTACAACCATTAAGATTAATTTTCAGATTCAACAGAAGATCTCTTTGTTTCTTGGGACCGAGAACAAGCATCTCTGTTTTGTCCGAGTTTAAAAGTAAAAAGTTTGCAGCCATCCAGTTCCTTATGTCTGAAACACATGCTTCTAGCGTGGGCAATTTTGGGGCTTCACCATGTTTTTTGTTGTTGCTTTTTACCTTCATTTTACTAGGCAAGTCAGTTAAGAACAAATTCTTATTTTCAATGACAGCCTAGGATCAGTGGGTTAACTGCCTGTTCAGGGGCAGAATGACAGATTTTGTACCTTTTCAGCTTGGGGACCTTTCGGTTACTAGTCCAATGCTCTTACCACTAGGCTACACTGCCTCCCCAATGTTTCATTTAAATGTACAGCTGTGTGTCATCTGCATAGCAGTGAAAGTTAACATTATGTTTTCGAACGACATCTCCAAGAAGTAAAATATATAGTGAAAACAATAGTGGTCCTAAAACAGAACCTTGAGGAACACCGAAATTTACAGTTGATTTGTCAGAGGACAAACCATTCACAGAGACAAATTGATATCTTTCCGACATATAAGATCTAAACCAGGCCAGAACTTGTCCATGTAGACCAATTTGGGTTTCCAATCTCTCCAAAAGAATGTGGTGATCGATGGTATCAAAAGCAGCACTAAGGTCTAGGAGCACAAGGACAGATGCAGAGCCTCGGTCTGATGCCATTAAAAGGTCATTTACCACCTTCACAAGTGCAGTCTCAGTGCTATGATGGGGTCTAAAACCCGACTGAAGCATTTCGTATACATTGTTTGTCTTCAGGAAGGCAGTGAGTTGCTGAGCAACAGTCTTTTCTAACATTTTTGAGAGGAATGGAAGATTCGATATAGGCCGATTTTTTTTTATATTTCTGGGCCAAGGTTTGGCTTTTTTAAGAGAGGCTTTATTACTGCAACTTTTAGTGAGTTTGGTACACATCCGGTGGATAGAGAGCCATTTATTATGTTCAACATAGGAGGGCCAAGCACAGGAAGCAGCTCTTTCAGTAGTTTTGTTGAAATAGGGTCCAGTATGCAGCTTGATGGTTTAGAGGCCATGATTATTTTCATCATTGTGTCAAGTGATGTAGTCCTAAAACACTTGAGCATCTCTCTTGATCCTCGGTCCTGGCAGAGTTGTGCAGACTCAGGACAACTGAGCTTTGAAGGAATATGCAGATTTAAAGAGGAGTCCATAATTTGCTTTCTAATAATCATGATATTTTCCTCAATGAAGTTCATGAATTTATCATTGCTGAAGAGAAAGCCATCCTCTCTTGGGGAATGCTGCTTTTTAGTTAGCTTTGCGACAGTATCAAAAAGGAATTTCGGGTTGTTCTTATTTTCCTCAATTAAGTTAGAAAAATAGGATGATCGAGCAGCAGTAAGGGCTCTTCGGTACTGCACGGTACTGTCCTTCCAAGCTAGTCGGAAGACTTCCAGTTTGGTGTGGCGCCATTTGCGTTCCAATTTTCTGGAAGCTTGCTTCATAGCTCGGGTATTTTCTGTGTACCAGGGAGCTAGTTTCTTATGAGAAATGTTTTTAGATTTTAGGGGTGCAACTGCATCTAGGGTATTGCGCAAGGTTAAATTGAGTTCCTCAGTTAGGTGGTTAACTGATTTTTGTTCTCTGGCATCCTTGGGTAGACAGAGGGAATCTGGAAGGACATCAAGGGATCTTTGTGTTGTCTGTGAATTTATAGCACGACTTTTGATGTTCCTTGGTTGGGGTCTGAGCAGATTATTTGTTGCAATTGCAAATGTAATAAAATGGTGGTCTGATAGTCCAGGATTAGGAGGAAAAACATTAAGATCCATTTATTCCATGGGACAAAACTAGGTCCAGAGTATGACTGTGACAGTGAGTGGGTCCAGAGACATGATGGACAAAACCCCGATGATGGCTCCGAAAGCCTTTTGGAGTGGGTCTGTGGACGTTTCCATGTGAATATTAACCTGTTGATGCTCTGGGGGCGCTATTTCATTTTTGGATGAAAAACGTTCCCGTTTTAAACAAGATATTTTGTCACAAAAAGATGCTCGACTATGCATATAATTGATAGCATTCGAAAGAAAACACTCTGACGTGTCCAGAAATACCAAGATATTTTCTGTGCGTGCCCTAGAACGTGAGCTTCAGGCAAAACCAAGATGAGACGGCATCCAGGAAATGAGCAGGATTTTTGAGGCTCTGTTTTCCATTGTCTCCTTATATGGCTGTGAATGCGAGAGGAATGAGCCTGCCCTTTCTGTCGTTTCCCCAAGGTGTCTGCAGCATTGTGACGTATTTGTAGGCAGATCATTGGAAGATTGACCATAAGAGACCACATTTACCAGGTGTCCGCCCGGTGTCCTGCGCCGAAATTGGTGCGCAAAAGACAGCTGCCAGTATTTTTCCATGGGATACAGAGAGGAAAGCAAGCTTCCACGAACTGCATATCAATGAAGAGATATGTGAAAAAACACCTTGAGGATTGATTCCAAACAACGTTTGCCATGTTTCGGTCGATATTATGTAGTTAATCCGGAAAAAGTTTTACGTTGTAGGTGACTGAATTTTCGGTTCGTTTCGGTAGCCAGACGCAATGTAGAAAACGGAACGATTTCTCCTACACACAGACGCTTTCAGGAAAAACTGCGCATTTGGTATGTAACTGAGAGTCTCCTCATTAAAAACATCAGAAGCTATTCAAAGGTAAATGATTTTATTTATTTGGTTATCTGGTTTTTGTGAAAATGTTGCGTGCTAAATGCTACTCAAAATGCTATGCTAGCTTTGCATACTCTTACACAAATTAGTCAATTTCTATGGTTCAAAAGCATATTTTGAAAATCTGAGATGACAGTGTTGTTAAAGTCACCAAAGATTAGAATATTATCTGCTATGACTACAAGGTCCAATAGGAATTCAGGGAACTCAATAAGGAACGCTGTATATGGCCCAGGAGGCCTGTAAACAGTAGCTATAAAAAGTGATTGAGTAGGCTGCATATATTTCATGACTAGAATCTCAAAAGACGAAAATGGCGTTTTTTGTTTTGTAAATTGAAATTTGCTATCGTAAATGTTAGCAACACCTCCGCCTTTGCGGGATGCACGGGGGATATGGTCACTAGTGTAGCCAGGAGGTGAGGCCTCATTTAACACAGTAAATTCATCAGGCTTAAGCCATGTTTCAGTCAGGCCAATCACATCAAGATTATGATCAGTGATTAGTTCATTGACTATAATTGCCTTTGATGTAAGGGATCTAACATTAAGTAGCCCTATTTTGAGATGTGAGGTATCATGATCTCTTTCAATAATGACAGGAATGGAGGAGGTCTTTATTTCACTGAGATTGCTAAGGCAAACACCGCCATGTTTAGTTTTGCCCAACCTAGGTCGAGGCACAGACACGGTCTCAATGGTGATAGCTGAGGAGACTACACTGACTGTGCTAGTGGCAGACTCCACTATGCTGGCAGGCTGGCTTACAGGCTGCTGCCTGGCCTGCACCCATTGTGGAGCTAGAGGAGTTAGAGCCATGTCTATGTTGGTAGATAAGATGAGAGCACCCCTCCAGCTAGGATGGAGTCTGTCACTCCTCAGCAGGTCAGGCTTGGTCCTGTTTCTGGGTGAGTCCCAGAAAGAGGACCAATTATCTACAAATTCTATCTTTTGGGAGGGGCAGAAAACAGTTTTCAACCAGCGATTGAGTTGTGAGACTGCTGTAGAGCTCATCACTCCCCTAACTGGGAGGGGGCCAGAGACAATTACTCGATGCCGACACATCTTTCTAGCTGATTTACATGCAGAAGATATGTTGCGCTTGGTGATCTCTGACTGTTTCATCCTAACATCGTTGGTGCCGACGTGGATAACAATATCTCTATACTCTCTACACTCGGCAGTTTTAGCTTTAGCCAGCACCATCTCCAGATGAGCCTTAACCTGTCGGTAGCCCTGCCCCCTGGTAAACAGTGTATGATCGCTGGATGATTCGTTTTCAGTCTAAAACCACGGGTAAAGAAGTCGCCAAAAACTATAGTTTTCAATTTGTCAGAGCTAATGGTGGGAAGCTTCGGCGTCTCAGACCCCGTAACGGGAGTAGTAGAGACCAGAGAAGTCGGTCTCTGACTCCGACTCGCTGCTTAATGGGGAAAACCGGTTGAAAGTTTCTGTCGGCTGAATGAGCGACACCGGTTGAGCGTTCCTACAGCATTTCCTTCCAGAAACCGTGAGAAAGTTGTCCGGCTGCAGGGACTGTGCCAGGGGATTCATACTACTATCTATACTTACTGGTGGCACAGACATTGTTTCATCCTTTCCTACACTGAAATTACCCTGCCTAACGATTGCATCTGAAGCTGGGCTTATAGCACAGCTATCCTCGCCGTAAGGCGATCGTTCTCCTGTATATTATGAGTACAGTGACTGCAATTAGAAGGCATCATGTAACTACTTAGCTCCGGTTGTTGGAGGTCCTGACGAACCATGTCCAGATAAAGCATCCGGAATCAAAAAGTTGGGGGAAAAAAAACTAAAATATAAACGTAATTAAACAGTAAAAACCGTAAAGTTGTTAGGTAGCAAAGTAGGTTGGCAACAAAACGCACAGCAACACGTAAACAAGTCTGCAAGTTGTGACCGGAAATGGAGTACCATCTCTCTCTGGTCTTTCTATTCCTTTCCTAGCAGTGTGCTTTTAATATGATTTGACTCTTTGCAGGCTGTCACGCTGTCTAGTCACAAAGGAAGGCTGTGCTTCTCTGGTCTCAGCTCTGAGGTCAAACCCCTCACACCTGAGAGAGCTGGACCTGAGCTACAATCACCCAGGAGACTCAGGAGTCAGACTGCTCTCTGCTGGACTGGAGGATCCACACTGCAGACTGGAGAAACTCAAGTATGTAGAGGGTTTATGTCAATGTTCATATCAGACATGTTGGAGTTATTAGGCTAGTTAAGACAAACATTCTTACCACCACTTGGACAAAGTTATATGCTGACTGTGTGTGTGTGGCCAGTGTCCTGTGTGTGTGTCCTGTTAGTGTGTAACATAACGTATGCATATCGTAATAGTGAAAAAGTAACAATGAGAACAAAAAACCACAGACAACTAAATTACCGTCAAACACTCAGGGTTTATTTTAAACACACGGTAAAGGGGCTGAGCTGGGAAAGAAACAAATATCCCACAACACCACTAAACTAGACTAGTCTACTACTATACAGCTAACTAACTAACCAAAAACACCCCTAAACTAGACTAGCCTACTACTATACAGCTAACTAACTTGTCTCCAGTGTGTTTGTGTGTGTGTGTGTGTGTGTGTCTCCAGTATGTGTGTGTGTGTCTCCAGTGTGTGAGTCTCCACACACACACACACACTGGACACACACTCACACACAGACAAACATTTTCTTGAAGTTACAAGCTATATATCCGAGTGTGTGTGCGTGTGTGTGTGTGTGTGTGTGTGTGTGTGTGTGTGTGTGTGTGTGTGTGTGTGTGTGTGTGTGTGTGTGTGTGTGTGTGTGTGTGTGTGTGTGTGTGTGTGTGCATTCAGGTGTATCCCTCAATGACTGTCTGTTCTTCTGCTTACTGCTACAGTGTGGAACATGGTGGAGAGTACACAATGAAACCTGGACTTAGAAAATGTGAGTGTTGACTGCTGTGAAGAATATGACTAAGAATAAGTCTTAATTCAAGTTAAGTCAAAGTCAAAGACCAACATCATTACTGACTTGGTCATATTAAATATCAGCTGTAGTTATACAGAAGCAGAAATCAGGGACACCAAAGTTTACAAAGAGTTGATATGACAATGTGTGTGTGTGTGTGTGTGTGTGTGTGTGTGTGTGTGTGTGTGTGTGTGTGTGTGTGTGTGTGTGTGTGTGTGTGTGTGTTTGTGTGTGAGTGTGTGTGCAATTAATGGGAAGAAGTGTGTTTTATATTACCATACAGTATAACATATGATCATTCAACAAGTCTAAAGTTACCTTAACTTCTCCTTTTGATACCTAGAAACATCTACATTAAATGAATTGGTGAAAAGTGAGTTAACATTTTAATGTGAATGATGATGATTTCTAATATTGTGTCTGGTTTCATCCATCAGATGTCTGTGATCTCACACTGGACCTAAACACAGTAAACAGACTCCTCTCTCTGTCTGAGGAGAACAGAAAGGTGACATGTAGGAGAGAGGAGCAGCCATTTCCTGATCACCCAGAGAGATTTGAGGACTGTAGACAGGTGCTGTGTAGAGAGGGTCTGACTGGGAGCTGTTATTGGGAGGTAGAGTGGAGTGGGAGGGCAGATATAGGAGTAACATATAAAGGAATCAACAGGAGAGGAAGGGGTATCGACTGTTGGCTTGGATACAATGACAAGTCCTGGTGTCTGACTTGCTCTGACAACAGTTACTCTGCCTGGCACAATAATAATCGGACTCTCATAGACGTCCCCTCCTCCAGCTCCCACAGAGTAGGAGTGTATCTGGACTGGCCAGCCGGCACTCTGTCCTTCTATAGAGCCTCCTCTGACACACTGACCCACCTGATCACATTCACCTCCACATTCACTGAGCCCCTTTATCCAGGGTTTGGGTTTGATTATGACTCCTCAGTGTCCCTGTAAATAATAACATGACACAAACACACACACACATACTGACACACACACAGGAAACACACACACACACACACACACTGGACACACACCCACACACTGGACACACACACACACACACACACACACACACACACTGGACACACACACACATTGGACACACACACACAGAGACACACGAGACACACACACACACACACACACTGGACACAGACACACACACACACACACACGCACGCACAGGCACACACACACTGGACACACACACACAAACACACACTGGACACAGACACACACACACACACACTGGACACACACACACAAACACACACTGGACTCATACACACACACACACATACTGTACACACAAACACACACACACTGGACACACAAACACACTGGATACAAGCACTGGACACAAACACACTGGACACACACACACACACACACTGGACACACACACACACACTGGACACACACACACACACACACACTGGACACACACACACACACTGGACACACACACACACACGTCTTCCTATAATTGTGAGGACCTTGACACAGGACCTTCAAATGAGGACCATCATTTCTGGACAAACAGACACATTATTCCATCACTAAGCGGTCCTACAAACACAGATATCACTTCACCTGAAAAAATCCAATGGAGAAATAGCCATGCAGGGCACCAGTCTCGTGAGGACCAGTGGTTGCCGAGCAGTTTCTGGATCACAGGTTCTAGAACAGCTTCTATCCCAGTTCTATCTGCCTGTTAAATCATCAACCTAAACTGTTTTCATCAGACTATTAGAACATGACTGAACCTTTTGGTTCCTTTTCTGATCTTTCACCACTTTGCATTTTTTATGATATATTTTACTGTTTGTGTTTGTACCAAAGGAGGTTGGTGGGACCTTAATTGGGGAGGACAGGCTTGTAATGGCTGGAGGGGAATAAGTGGAATGGTATCAAACACGTGGTTTCCATGCGTTCCATTACATTCACTCTGTTCCAGACATTATTATGAGCCATCCTCCCCTCACCAGCCTCCTCTGGTATGTACTGTCTTATATGTGAGAGAGATCCAACAAGGAATTACAATGTATGTATTACTTTTAATACCTGCAAATGGCAAATAAACTACTAGAACTCCTTATGAATGTCTGCAGCCGACTAGACTGTTGGCGTCTGACAAGAGGTGAAAATATTACAGGAATATTCTGCAAATGTTGATGAAGACGTCACTCAATCCCCCCAAAACAACATGCAGTCTTTCCACAAGACTCCCATGAAGTTATAGTGTGACGTTATGAGTTGACGTTAAAGTAACATTCTCAGAACATACTGCACTTGTTTTATACTGTTTTAGATGTATCCTCTGTTTAAACAATTAAACTCTTAAATGTAAACAATTTAAATAATAACACCGTTAAAATACCAATGTGATCATTTGTTGTACGTCTTTTATGTTGAATAACAAATAGTACAATTATATATGGACCTACGCTCCACATACACTGCTGATGTCGCAGAAAGGCCATAAAGATCATCAAGGACAACATCCACCTGATCCACTGCCTGTTCACCCTGCTATCATCCAGAAGGAGAGGTCAGTACAGGTGCATCATCACCACCCGAGACACTGCCTGTTCACCCCGCTATCATCCAGAAGGCGAAGTCAGTACAGGTGCATCATCACCACCCGATCCACTGCCTGTTCACCCCGCTATCATCCAGAAGGAGAGGTCAGTACAGGTGCATCAAAGCTGGGACCGAGAGACTGAAAAACAGCTTCTATCTCAAGGCCATCAGACTGTTTATCAGCCACCACTAACATTGAGTGGCTGCTGCCAACACACTGACTCAACTCCAGCCACTTTAATAATGGGAATTGATGGAAAATTATGGAAAAAAATGCATCACTAGCCACTTTACAATGCCAATTAATATAATGTTTACATACCGTACATTACTCATCTCATATGTATATACTGTAATCTATACCATCTACTGCATCTTGCCTATGCCGCTCTGTACCATCACTCATTCATGTATGTTTATGTACATATTCTTTATCCCTTTACACTTGTGTATATAAGGTAATTGTGAAATTGTTAGGTTAGATTACTCGTTGGTTATTACTGCATTGTCGGAACTAGAAGCACAAGCATTTCACTAAACTCGCATTAACATCTGCTAACCATGTGTATGTGACAAATAAAATGTGATTTTAGTTCATTTAGTTGTACAAGTATACAAAAAGATATTGTATTTTTCATAATAAAACATAATTGAAACAAGAAAAGGCATGTTAATTGTGAAAACAAACAGTCGCAGGTTGATGTTTGTCATGAATCTTGACCTGGAGGCAGAACTGCGTGATTTCCACAAGATATTAAGAACCTGTTGATGCTAGGGGGCAGCATTTTCACTTTTGGATGAAAGGCGTGCCCAGAGTGAACTGCCTCCTACTCAGTCCCAGATGAGAATATATGCATAATATTATTACTGGTGGATAGAAAACACTCTGAAGTTTCTAAAACTGTTTGAATTATGTCTGTGAGTATAACATAACTCATATGGCAGACAAAAACCTGAGAAGAAATCCAAACAGGAAGTGAGAACTCAATTTAGAAAACAGTGCCATTGGATGTCCACCTTAGATATGGATGAGCATGCACTTCCTAGGGCTTCCACAAGATGTCACCGTCTTTAGATTCTGGTTGTATGATTCTACTATAAAGGTGGGGCTCATAATAGCTCTTTGAGTGGGTGGTCTGGCAGAAAGCCTCGGTCTCATTGCGCGCGGTCACGAGAGAGTGTCCTCCCGTTCCTATGCTTTTCTTCAGACAATGACATTCTCCGGTTGGAACCTTATTGCTGATTAATGTTTAAAACATCCTAAATATGGATTGCATACATCATTTGACTTGTTTCTACAACCTGTATCGTAACTTTTTGAGTTTTTGTCTGGAGGAATTACTCGTGCTTTTTGAAGATTGAATGCTGGGCTGAACAAGCTAGCAACAAGTGGCTAAATTATGGGCTTTTTGGAACTTTATGGAACAAATCAGTAATTTATTGTCGAACTGGGATTCCTGGGACTGCCTTCTGATGAAGATATTCAAAGGTAAGTGAATATTTATAGTGTTTTTTGTAGCTTCTGTTGACGCCAAAATGGCGGCTATTTCTTTGGGTTCTGAGCGCCGTTCTCAGATTATTATTTTTCCATACAGTTTGTTTTAAATCTGACACAGCTGTTGCATAGAGGATACATTTATATTTAATTCTGTGAATAACACTTGCATCTTTTATCAATGTTTATTGTGAGTATTTCTGCAAAATCACCGGATGTTTTGGAATCAAAACATTACTGCACGTAACGCGCCAATGTATGCTGCAATTTTTATATAGATATACATGCACGTTATCAAATAAAACACACAATACATGTATAACATGATGTCCTATGAGTATCATCTGATGGAGATAATCAAAGGTTAGTGATTCATTTTATCTATACGTATGCTTTTGTGACTGTGACAAATCGCTGTGTGTGTTTTTGAATTTGGTGGTCATCTGACATACATATATGTTGTGTTTTCGCTGTAAAAATCGGACACGATGGGTAGATTAACAAGATGTTTATCTTTCATTTGCTGTATTGGATTGCTATTGTGTGAAAGTTATATATTTCTAAAGAATATTTTTTCAGCTGAATGGGAGGGGTGTTCCCTTTAGGGAACTCCTTGTGCCCCCGAGCCCCAGCTGCAAAGTAAACATTGGCTGTAGGATTAAAATCAGATTGTATTACTTTGTGCCTGTGTCAGCTAGTGAACACTTTGCTGAACTGCCTCCAGGGCAAGATTCATGACAGTAAATGCCAACCTGCCTCCCAGTCATCCCCTCCTTATCTTTACAAGGCTGTAGAACATACAAGTTAGTGATGTGGGGTTTCTCACATAACCTTCAGTCCCCAGGTGGGTAGATGGCAGGTTGAATAAAGAGAAGCTAGTGATGTGGGGGTTCTCTCATAACCCTCAGTCCCCAGGTGGGTAGATGGCAGGTTGAAAAAGAGAAGCTAGTGTTGTGAGGGTTCCCTCATAACCCTCAGTCACCAGGTGGGTAGGTGGCAGGTTGAATGAAGAGAAGCAAGTGATGTGGGGGTTCACTCATTTTTTCCCCCTTTATTTTACTAGGCAAGTCAGTAAAGAACAAATTCTTATTTTCAATGATGACCTAGGAACAGTGGGTTAACTGCCTGTTCAGGGGCAGAATGACAGATTTGTACCTTGTCAGCTCAGGGATTTGAACTTGCAACCTTTCGGTTACTAGTCCAACGCTCTAACCACTAGGCTACCCTGCAGCCTCATAACCCTCAGTCCCCAAACATCCGGTTATTGTATAATTTCCACAAAACATTAAGGACACATTTCTTTCCATGACAAACTGACCAGGCATCACTCACTATTAGGAAGGTATACTTAATATTTCGTTTACTGGTTCTGACCCTTTACATAGGGTATGTAATGGAGAGGAGGGGGCAAAGGGAAGGTAGGGTAGAGGAGGGGGTCATAGGGAATGTAAGGGGAGAGGAGGGGGCATAGGGAAGGTAGGGGAGAGGAAGGGGGGGCATAGCGAAGGTAGGGGAGAGGAGGGGGACATAGGGAAGGTAGGGGAGAGGAGGGGGGCATAGGGAAGGTAGGGGAGAGGAGGGGCATAGGGAAGGTAGGGGAGAGGAGGGGGGAATAGGGAAGGTAGGAGAGAGGAGGGCGGGTCATAGGGAAGGTAGGGGAGAGGAGGGGGGCATAGGGAAGGTAGGGGAGAGGAGGGGGGCATAGGGAAGGTAGGGGAGAGGATGGGGGCATAGGGAAGGTAGGGGAGAGGAGGAGGGTCATAAGGTATGTAAGAGATCACCCTGCTCCAAAGACTTATGATGCATGAGGAGATCACCCTGGTCCATAGACCTATGATACAGTAGGAGATAACTCTGGTCTATAGACCTATGATACAGTAGGAGATCACCCTGGTCTATAGACCTATGATACAGTAGGAGATCACCCTGGTCCATAGACCTATGATACAGTAGGAGATCACCCTTGTCCATAGACCTATGATACAGTAGGAGATCACCCTGGTCCATAGACCTATGATACAGTAGGAGATCACCCTGGTCATAGACCTATGATACAGTGATACATAGACCTAGATACAGTAGAGATCACCCTGGTCTATAGACCTAGATACAGTAGGAGATCACCCTGGTCCATAAACCTATGATACAGTAGGAGATCACCCTGGTCCATAGACCTATGATACAGTAGGAGATCACCCTTGTCCATAGGCCTATGATACAGTAGGAGATCACCCTGGTCTATAGACCTATGATACAGTAGGAGATCACCCTGGTCCATAGACCTATGATGCATGAGGAGATCACCCTGGTCCATAGACCTATGATACAGTAGGAGATCACCCTGGTCCATAGACCTATGATACAGTAGGAGATCACCCTGGTCCATAGACCTATGATACAGTAGGAGATCACCCTGGTCTATAGACCTGTGATACAGTAGGAGATCACCCTGGTCTATAGACATATGATACAGTAGGAGATCACCCTGGTCTATAGACCTATGATACTGTAGGAGATCACCCTGGTCTATAGACTTGCGATACAGTAGGAGATCACCCTGGGCTATAGACATATGCTACACTAGCAGATCAGCCTGGTCCATAAACCCATGATACAGTAGGAGATCACCCTGGTCCATAGACCTATGATACAGTAGGAGATCACCCTGGTCTATAGACATATGATACAGTAGGAGATCACTCTGGTCTATAGGCCTATGATACAGTAGGCGATCACCCTGGTCTATAGACCTATGATACAATAGAAGATCACACTGGTCTATAGGCCTATGATATAGTAGGAGATCACCCTGGTCTATAGACCTATGATGCAGTAGGAGATCACCCTGGTCTATAGACCTATGATACAGTAGGAGATCACCCTGTTCTATAGACCTGTGATACAGTAGGAGATCACCCTGGTCTATAGACCTGTGATACAGTAGGAGATCACCCTGTTCTATAGACCTATGATACTGTAGGAGATCACCCTGGTCTATAGACCTGTGATACAGTAGGAGATCACCCTGGTCTATAGACATATGCTACACTAGCAGATCACCCTGTTCTATAGACCTATGATACAGTAGGAGATCACCCTGGTCTATAGACCTATGATACAGTAGGAGATCACCCTGGTCTATAGACCTATGATACAGTAGGAGATCACCCTGGTCTATAGACCTAGACCTATGATACAGTAGGAGATCACCCTGGTCTATAGACCTATGATACAGTAGGAGATCACCCTGGTCTATAGACCTATGATACAGTAGGAGATCACCCTGGTCAATAGACCTATGATACAGTAGGAGATCACCCTGGTCTATAGACCTATGATACAGTAGGAGATCACCCTGGTCCATAGACCTTTGATACAGTAGGAGATCACTCTGATCTGTAGACCTATGATACAGTTGGAGATCACCCTGGTCTATAGAAATATGATACAGTAGGAGATCACCCTGCTCCAAAGACCTATGATCCAGTAGGAGATCACCCTGGTCCATAGACCTATGATACAGTAGGAGATCAACCTGGTCTATAGACCTATGATAAAGTAGGAGATCACCCTGGTCTATAGACCTATGATACAGTAGGAGATCACCCTGGTCAATAGACCTATGATACAGTAGGAGATCACCCTTGTCTATAGACCTATGATACAGTAGGAGATCACCCTGGTCCATAGACCTATGATACAGTAGGAGATCACCCTGATCTGTAGACCTATGATACAGTTGGAGATCACCCTGGTCTATAGACCTATGATACAGTAGGAGATCACCCTGCTCCAAAGACCTATGATGCAGTAGGAGATCACCCTGGTCCATAGACCTATGATACAGTAGGAGATCAACCTGGTCTATAGACCTATGATACAGTAGGAGATCACCCTGGTCTATAGACCTATGATACAGTAGGAGATCACTCTGGTCTATAGGCCTATGATACAGTAGGAGTTCACCCTGGTCTATGTACCTATTTTACAGTAGGAGATCACCCTGGTCTTTAGACCTATGAGGCAGTAAGGGAATTCACCCCCGTAGTGGACAAAAATGAATGGCAAATTATTGGCATAGGACAAACCATGTACACATTGGCCAATACCACCCAAAGCGGCGTTGATTCATGCAAAGTTTACTTCTATTGCCATATGGGTATTGCCAGTTGTAACACTTCAAAAATCCAACAGGTGGCGATTGCACTCCACCATGGTTTTTCATATTGATATTGGACTCCAAGTCAACATCCAAAAGCCAAATTTTGAAAAAATGAATTTTTTGAAAAAAACGTATCACCCCTTAAAAAAGTGCTTTCTGGACCGTTTTTCGAAATTCTTTCGCTTTTTTTGACAATTACACATGTATAAGAACTGTATGAAAATACTTTTGTCCAATTTTATTATCATAATTTTTTAATTTTTTTACTTGCGCATATTGCATATGTTTTGTCCATCT
>NW_027008671.1:72965-81341 GCF_036934945.1 Oncorhynchus masou masou
AGTAGGAGATCACCCTGGTCCATAGACCTATGATACAGTAGGAGATCACCCTTGTCCATAGACCTATGATACAGTAGAAGATCACCCTGGTCCATAGACCTATGATACAGTAGGAGATTACCCTGGTCTATAGACCTATGATACTGTAGGAGATCACCCTGGTCTATAGACCTTGATACAGTAGGAGATCACCCTGGGCTATAGACATATGCTACACTAGCAGATCACCCTGGTCTATACACCTATGATATAGTAGGAGATCACCCTGGTCTATAGACCTATGCTCCACTAGCAGATCAGCCTGGTCCATAAACCCATGATACAGTAGGAGATCACCCTGGTCCATAGACCTATGATACAGTAGGAGATCACCCTGGTCTATAGACATATGATACAGTAGGAGATCACTCTGGTCTATAGGCCTATGATACAGTAGGCGATCACCCTGGTCTATAGACCTATGATACAGTAGAAGATCACACTGGATAGGCCTATGATATAGTAGGAGATCACCCTGGTCTATAGACCTATGATGCAGTAGGAGATCACCCTGGTCTATAGACCTATGATACAGTAGGAGATCACCCTGTTCTATAGACCTATGATACAGTAGGAGATCACCCTGGTCTATAGACCTGTGATACAGTAGGAGATCACCCTGGGTCCACTAGCAGATCACTGTTCTATAGACCTATGATACAGTAGGAGATCACCTGGTCTATAGACCTATGATACAGTAGGAGATCACCCTGGTCTATAGGCCTATGATACAGTAGGAGATCACCCTGGTAGACCTATAGGAGACCTGTCTATAGACCTATGATACAGTAGGAGATCACCCTGGTCTATAGACCTATGATACAGTAGGAGATCACTCTGGTCTATAGACCTATGATACAGTAGAAGATCACCCTGGTCTATAGACCTATGATACAGAAGGAGATCACCCTGGTCAATAGACCTATGATACAGTAGGAGATCACCTGGTCTATAGGCCTATGATACAGTAGGAGATCACCCTGGTCCATAGACCTTTGATACAGTAGGAGATCACTCTGATGGACCTATGATACAGTAGGAGATCACCCTGGTCTTTAGAACTATGATACAGTAAGAGATCACCCTGCTCCAAAGACCTATGATGCAGTAGGAGATCACCCTGGTCCATAGACCTATGATACAGTAGGAGATCAACCTGGTCTATAGACCTATGATACAGTAGGAGATCACCCTGGTCTATAGACCTATGATACAGTAGGAGATCACCCTGGTCAATAGACCTATGATACAGTAGGAGATCACCCTTGTCTATAGACCTATGATACAGTAGGAGATCACCCTGGTCCATAGACCTATGATACAGTAGGAGATCACCCTGATCTGTAGACCTATGATACAGTTGGAGATCACCCTGGTCTATAGACCTATGATACAGTAGGAGATCACCCTGCTCCAAAGACCTATGATGCAGTAGGAGATCACCCTGGTCTATAGACCTATGATACAGTAGGAGATCGCTCTGGTCTATAGGCCTATGATACAGTAGGAGTTCACCCTGGTCTATATACCTATTTTACAGTAGGAGATCACCCTGGTCTTTAGACCTATGAGGCAGTAAGGGAATTCACCCCCGTAGTGGACAAAAATGAATGGCAAATTATTGGCATAGGACAAACCATGTACACATTGGCCAATACCACCCAAAGCGGCGTTGATTCATGCAAAGTTTACTTCTATTGCCATATGGGTATTGCCAGTTGTAACACTTCAAAAATCCAACAGGTGGCGATTGCACTCCACCATGGTTTTTCATATTGATATTGGACTCCAAGTCAACATCCAAAAGCCAAATTTTGAAAAAATGAATTTTTTGGAAAAAACGTATCACCCCTTAAAAAAGTGCTTTCTGGACCGTTTTTCGAAATTTTTTCGCATTTTGTGTCAGTTACACACGTATAAGAACTGTATCAACATACTTTAGTCATATTTTATTATCATTATTTTTTATTTTTTTTTACTTGCGCATATTGCATGTGTTTTCTCCATCTGCAATATGATTTCATAGGAAGTTAGAAGTCAAAAGTCAAAAATTATTAAATTTCATAAAAAACTTCACACACCCCTAAAAGAGTGCTTTCTGGACCGTTTTTCGAAAATTTTTCGAATTTTGTGTCAGTTACACAAGTATAAGAACTGTATCAACATACTTTAGTCATATTTTATTATCATAATGTTTTTTTTTGCTTGTGCATAAGGCATATGTTTTGTGGGGGCCAAATGTCATAAGAAATTTGACATGCTCAAAAATCCTTCAGAAATGCAAAATTGACTGGCCTGATGAACTCGGGATGGCCGGGCAGTGATTGTTGTTCCTTTCAATCACTCGTGGTGTTGATTTCATCATGTCCATTTGTTTGTTTTCTCACTTTTGCAAAGTCACTGTGCATTTGCCATATGGTTAACTGGGCATTCACCATCACCAATTTGTCATGCCATAAAAATCATGCAGGAATGCCAAATTGACTGGCCCGATGACATAGGGATGTCTGGGCAGTGATACTGGTACCTCTCCATGGCTCGTTTGGGTTGATTTCAGAATGTCGCTTTTGGTGATGGTACCTCACTGTTAAAACATATTGCAAATGTTCCTTACTTTTGCAAAGTCACTGAAAATTTGTGCAGGAATGCCAAATTGACTGGCCCGATGAACTCGGGATGGCTTGGCAGTGATTCTGGTACCTCTCCATCACTCGTTAGGGTCGATTCCAGAATGTCCATTTGGTGATTTTTCTCACTCTTTCAAAGTCTCTGTGCATTTGCCATATGGTTAACTGGGCAGTCACCATTACCAATTTGTCATGCTATAAAAATCATGCAGGAATGCCAAATTGACTGGCCCGATGACCTCGGGATGGCTGGGCAGTGATACTGGCACCTCTCCATCGTTCGTTAGGGTTGATTTCAGAATGTCGCTTTTGGTGATGGTACCTCACCGCTTAAACATATTGCTAATGGACAAGAGTCACCTGCAAGTCACCGTCCATCAGTCAATTTGATATCATTCAAAGCTAACTATTGGAGGCACTGTCAGTCTCTACGCACCCCAATGATACGTCCCTCCATCCATGTTGTGTATCTGTGTGATTTAGTTTTCCTTTGAATTTTTATGGGAAAAATGACTGATTTACAGTTCATGGGGGTTGCCTAATCATATATATGAAGTTTTGGAAAGATCTGATATTTTTAACCCCTCCAAACAGCCCATGAGACACCAATTATGGCACTTCCGGTTGGCACAGGAAGCTGTAACTCAACATACATCCTCATTGGGCTATTCCATTAGAGAATCCTGAGTTTTAAGTCTTTACCATGAAAACTGACTGATTTACACAGGGTTCAATGCACTATGTCCATCAAATTGCAGGCAGTGTATGGGTATACACTTTTAGGGCGATTTGGACCACTTCCGGTTGGTCCAGGAAGCTTAGAATCGACACAGGTAGACCTTATAGTTGTCTGATGGACTGGTACCAAAGACAGGTTCATACAACATTCATAACCCATATAGACTCCAGGTTGTATTTAGTGGAGCAGCCAATATATTCCTATGGGGAGAGAAGTCAATGAACACTGTTTTTATGTAAACACCTTCTTTTGACTGTGAAGGGTTAATGTCACACGGTCAAGGATAGGCTTGGACAGATCAGGAGGACCTTAGGAACAGTCCTGTGGTTGAATTGTCTTTCTAAACCTAACGGTTCCGCCGCTGTCACCCAAAATCAAATGACGTACTGGTGAAGGCTTCATATTGGGCCTATTTTTCTCATGGTCGCGCGCTCAGACCGAGCGAGCTACGGTCAAGCGGGGCACCTCGTTGGACTCGGCACAGTCTGGACACTATGGTGATGCCATTGTTTGTGTTGATTTCAGAATGTCCATTTGGTCATGTTTTCTCACTTTTGAAAAGTCACTGTGCATTTGCCATATGGTTAACTGGGCAGTCACCATCACCAATTTGTCATGCCATAAAAATCATGCAGGAATGCCAAATTGACTGGCCCGATGACCTCAGGATGGCTGGGCAGTGATTTTGGTACCTCTCCATCGCTCGTTTGGGTTGATTTCAGAATGTCGCTTTTGGTGATGGTACCTCACTGTTAAAACATATTGCAAATGTTCCTTACTTTTGCAAAGTCACTGGAAAATTTTGCAGGAATGCCAAATTGACTGGCCCGATGACCTCGGGATGGCTGGGCAGTGATACTGGTACCTCTCCATGGCTCGTTTGGGTTGATTTCAGAATGTCGCTTTTGGTGATGGTACCTCACTGTTAAAACATATTGCAAATGTTCCTTACTTTTGCAAAGTCACTGAAAATTTGTGCAGGAATACCAAATTGACTGGCCCGATGAACTCGGGATGGCTTGGCAGTGATTCTGGTACCTCTCCATCACTCGTTAGGGTTGATTTCAGAATGTCCATTTGGTCATGTTTTCTCACTTTTGCAAAGTCACTGTGCATTTGCCATATGGTTAACTGGGCAGTCACCATCACCAATTTGTCATGCCATAAAAATCATGCAGGAATGCCAAATTGACTGGCCCGATGAACTCGGGATGGCTTGGCAGTGATTCTGGTACCTCTCCATCACTCGTTAGGGTTGATTCCAGAATGTCCATTTGGTGATTTTTCTCACTCTTTCAAAGTCACTGTGCATTTGTCATATGGTTAACTGGGCATTCACCATCACCAATTTGTCATGCCATAAAAATCATGCAGGAATGCCAAATTGACTGGCCCGATGACTCGGGATGTCTGGGCAGTGATACTGGTACCTCTCCATCGCTCGTTTGGGTTGATTTCAGAATGTCGCTTTTGGTGATGGTACCTCACCGCTTAAACATATTGCAAATGTTCCTTACTTTTGCAAAGTCACTGAAAATTTGTGCAGGAATGCCAAATTGACTGGCCCGATGAACTCGGGATGGCTTGGCAGTGATTCTGGTACCTCTCCATCACTCGTTAGGGTTGATTCCAGAATGTCCATTTGGTGATTTTTCTCACTCTTTCAAAGTCACTGTGCATTTGCCATATGGTTAACTGGGCAGTCACCATTACCAATTTGTCATGCCATAAAAATCATGCAGGAATGCCAAATTGACTGGCCCGATGCCATAGGGATGTCTGGGCAGTGATACTGGTACTTCATGGCTCGCTTAAGGATTTCAGAATGTCGCTTTGGTGATGGTACCTCACTGCTTAAACATATTGCTAATGACAAGAGTCACCTGCAAGTCACCGTCCATCAGTCAATTTGATATCATTCTGACACCAAACTGATACAAACTGACACCAAAACCCACTCTTCCCAACTCATTTAGGAGCCAAGTATAACATACTTCAGAGCTGGCCCAAAATTCACAAGGCCTTCGGTACAAAACATTAAAAAACCATAAAACACATAGTTACTTTCTAGCTGCGGGGCCAGTTCGGACATTATGTGTAGTCCTATGTGAGGTGACCCCGAATCCCGAGTTTCGGCCCGATAGGTCATTTGGTGTCCGAGTAAAAGCCTAATTGGTGCTGAAAATCCACTTTTTTCAATGCCTTGCTACGGGGTCCTTGAATGAGCTATCGGACCGAGATGTTGGGTTCTGTCTCTATGGGCCGAGACGGTCACAATGCACCTAGTCTTGTGTCTCTGGGACATTTCTAAATGTCGCCATTTTACGTAATGGTCAAAAT
Organism: Oncorhynchus masou masou; assembly: GCF_036934945.1. Classification (NCBI taxonomy): domain Eukaryota; kingdom Metazoa; phylum Chordata; class Actinopteri; order Salmoniformes; family Salmonidae; genus Oncorhynchus; species Oncorhynchus masou. The sequence goes on from NW_027008671.1 coordinate 78,711, forward strand.
GAATTAGAAGTCATTGCAAATGTTGACAGCTGTTTCTCGGTCCGAGAACATTCTAGAGCGCCGTAACTCACACTATCTACCTGAGGTCTAGAACAGGATTCTAAAGTTTCGGAACTCTAGGTCTGACGGTTCTTTTTAGCTCGAACAAAGCTAACTATTGGAGGCACTGTCAGTCTCTACACACCCCAATACGTCCCTCCATCCAAGTTGTGTATCTGTGTGATTTATTTTTCCTTTGAATTTTTATGGGAAAAATGACTGATTTACAGTTCATGGGGGTTGTCTAATCACACATATGAAGTTTTGGACAGATCTGATTTTTTTAACCCTTCCAAACAGCCCCTGAGACACCAATTATGGCACTTCCGGTTGGCACAGGAAGCTATAAATACACACATGTCTCGACTGACATAGAAACCTAGGGAATCCTGAGTTTTAAGTCTTTAAGTTGAGAATTGACTGATCTACACAGGGTTGAATAATGCAGAGGCCTTGGCACCTTTCGAGGTGATGTACATCCAAATACCTTTTGGGTCAATTTAACCACTTCCGGTTGCTCCAGGAAGCTTAGAATCGACACAGGTAGACCTCATAGTGGTCTGATGGAATGTCATAGAAGACAGGTTCATACAGCATTCATAACCCATAAAGACCCCAGGTTGTATTTAGGGGAGCAGGCAATGTATTCCTATGGGGAGAGAAGTCAATGCACACTGTTTTTTTGTAAACACCTTCTTTTAACTGTGAAAGGTTAATGTCACACAGTCAAGGTTAGGCTTGCACAGATCGGGAGGACCTTAGGAACAGTCCTGTGTTTGAATTGTCCTTCTAAATCTAACGGTTCCGCCGCTGTCACCCAAAATCCAGCGCAGCCTGCATTTGCCTTTGCTTGAGGTGCAAGGCATCATGCAGGCCTCCTGTGTACCTCACTGTGCTCACTCATTGCGTGACCTCTACAAGTCATCGCCAGCTTCAACGCGGCTCTAAACGGCCACTGCGGCGGGCTGCGTTTGCCATTTACGTTTTACTTTATTGTATTGTTACCGATCGGGTAGGGGCTGTGTTTACTGATATTTTGGCTGGGTGGCTTTGAGCTCTCGTCTCACGGCGGCGTGTACGATACTTTTACCGGGCACCGCCCGTGGCCTGCCGCCCCGCCGCAGCTACCACCCACCGCCCTGCCGCCCGTTCACCTGCCACCACCACGTTGCGCGCGCCAGCGTAGCTGTAACGCGTGGCATAACAATAGCGCCATGCCGCCACCACACTGCCACGCCACCAGCGCCACCACCGCTTTGGCAACCACAGCCTTACTACGCCGCTGCCGCGCCGCCTGCCGCCACCGCCGCCTAACGCCGCCTTGCCGCCGCCGCGCTGTACAACGCTACCGCACTATGCCCGCCAGCCTTGCCGCCTTATGCGCCTTGCCGCCACTGCATGCCATAACCCCCTTGCTTTATGCGCGCTGCCGCGCTACCCCATATACCATACCACCATACCATATACCTATGCTAAATATTTATACCCTTACTTATGCCTAGCGCGCCTTATATGCCATGCCTCTACGCGCCTTACTTTGCCGCGCTATACTACACCGCCACCACTACCGCTGCTACATGCCTTGCCAGCGCTATGCGGCACATGCTACAACTACGCTACTACTCTGTGCCACACCTTCTACCGCCCCTGCTGCGCCTGCCGCCTTACCTACCACTTCCTTGCCTCGATTGCCGCCCGCCTTGCTGCCTAACCACACATGCGCTTGCCTGCGCTGCCCTGCCGCTGCCCCCTTGCCCTTACTGCCTTATACAGCGCACGCTTACCGCATGCTGCCACCCGCTATATATATAACTACCTATTATGCATAAACCCACTGCCTTACTACCTACTACCTGCCACTGCCACGCACCATGCCCGCCACCCGCCCGCCCGCGCCTACGCACACTGCACTGCACTACCTGCGCACCTGACACTACCACTACCCACCACCCACCCACACTGCCCTTACTGCCACCGCACCCACTGCGCACTGCGCACTGCCTACACCACCACTACCACTATGCCGCTTTGCCGCCGCCCGCGCTGTAAGCCAGCCTGCCATGCCACCACCTGCTACCACCCACCTTTACGCGCTACCGCGCTGGCGCGCTAGCCTGCGCCGCCTGCCGCCGTACCTGCCGCTGCTGCCTGCGCCCGCGCCTGCGCGCCATGCTTTCCACTTTATGCCTGCTGCGTGGCACCTAATGCCCGCCACTGCCACAGCGGCACTGCACGCTACCATATGCCCTGCGCAGCCCCAGCCGCCCGGCACCAGCCATGCACCCTACCCTGCCGCCATGTGCCACTGCCATGCACCTGCCCGCTGCCTTCGCCTGCCTGCGCACGCTGCTGTGCATGCTATGCCTGGCTGCTGGCGCCGCCATGCGCACCCGCCACCCACCTGCCGCACGCCGCCAGTACATGTGTGACCCCGCGATGCTGCCACCGCGCCATACCCCACCCGCCACCACCGGCGCCCGCTGCCCATACCTGCGGCTGCCTGCCTGCGTCGCCAGCCCTGCTGCCGCCCGCAGCCGCCGCCGCTGCCAGCCTGTGCAGCCAGCCGCTTACTACCCAGCGTGATGTTGGCAT
>NW_027008672.1:0-5000 GCF_036934945.1 Oncorhynchus masou masou
TAGAAACTGAATGGTGAATAATGTCCTGTCATTTTGGAGTCACTTCACTTGTATTGTCAGTAAGAATAGAAGATGTTTCTGAACACTTCTACATTCATGTAGATGCTACTATGATGATGAATAATCAGGAATGAATCGAGAATAATGATGAATGAGAAAGTCAGAGGCACTAAGATCAGACCCCTCTGTTATTGGTAATGGTGAGAGGTTAGCATGTTTTGTTGTAGCCTCTGTTATTGGTAATGGTGAGAGGTTAGCATGTTTTGTTGTAGTCTCTGTTATTGGTAATGGTGAGAGGTTAGCATGTTTTGTTGTATCCTCTGTTATTGGTAATGGTGAGAGGTTAGCATGTTTTGTTGTAGCCTCTGTTATTGGTAATGGTGAGAGGTTAGCATGTGTTGTTGTAGCCTCTGTTATTGGTAATGGTGAGAGGTTAGCATGTTTTGTTGTAGCCTCTGTTATTGGTAATGGTGAGAGGTTAGCATGTTTTGTTGTAGCCTCTGTTATTGGTAATGGTGAGAGGTTAGCATGTTTTGTTGTAGCCTCTGTTATTGGTAATGGTGAGAGGTTAGCATGTTTTGTTGTAGCCTCTGTTATTGGTAATGGTGAGAGGTTAGCATGTTTTGTTGTAGCCTCTGTTATTGGTAATGGTGAGAGGTTAGCATGTGTTGTTGTAGCCTCTGTTATTGGTAATGGTGAGAGGTTAGCATGTTTTGTTGTAGCCTCTGTTATTGGTAATGGTGAGAGGTTAGCATGTTTTGTTGTAGCCTCTGTTATTGGTAATGGTGAGAGGTTAGCATGTTTTGTTGTAGCCTCTGTTATTGGTAATGGTGAGAGGTTAGCATATGTTTTGTTGTAGCCTCTGTTATTGGTAATGGTGAGAGGTTAGCATGTTTTGTTGTAGCCTCTGTTATTGGTAATGGTGAGAGGTTAGCATGTTTTGTTGTAGCCTCTGTTATTGGTAATGGTGAGAGGTTAGCATGTTTTGTTGTAGCCTCTGTTATTGGTAATGGTGAGAGGTTAGCATGTTTTGTTGTAGCCTCTGTTATTGGTAATGGTGAGAGGTTAGCATGTTTTGTGTGTAGCCTCTGTTATTGGTAATGGTGAGAGGTTAGCATGTTTTGTTGTAGCCTCTGTTATTGGTAATGGTGAGAGGTTAGTATGTTTTGTTGTAGCCTCTGTTATTGGTAATGGTGAGAGGTTAGCATGTTTTGTTGTAGCCTCTGTTATTGGTAATGGTGAGAGGTTAGCATGTTTTGTTGTAGCCTCTGTTATTGGTAATGGTGAGAGGTTAGCATGTTTTGTTGTAGCCTCTGTTATTGGTAATGGTGAGAGGTTAGCATGTTTTGTTGTAGCCTCTGTTATTGGTAATGGTGAGAGGTTAGCATGTTTTGTTGTAGCCTCTGTTATTGGTAATGGTGAGAGGTTAGTATGTTTTGTTGTAGCCTCTGTTATTGGTAATGGTGAGAGGTTAGCATGTTTTGTTGTAGCCTCTGTTATTGGTAATGGTGAGAGGTTAGCATGTTTTGTTGTAGCCTCTGTTATTGGTAATGGTGAGAGGTTAGCATGTTTTGTTGTATCCTCTGTTATTGGTAATGGTGAGAGGTTAGCATGTTTTGTTGTAGCCTCTGTTATTGGTAATGGTGAGAGGTTAGCATGTTTTGTTGTAGCCTCTGTTATTGGTAATGGTGAGAGGTTAGCATGTTTTGTTGTAGCCTCTGTTATTGGTAATGGTGAGAGGTTAGCATGTTTTGTTGTAGCCTCTGTTATTGGTAATGGTGAGAGGTTAGCATGTTTTGTTGTAGCCTCTGTTATTGGTAATGGTGAGAGGTTAGCATGTTTTGTTGTAGCCTCTGTTATTGGTAATGGTGAGAGGTTAGCATGTTTTGTTGTAGCCTCTGTTATTGGTAATGGTGAGAGGTTAGCATGTTTTGTTGTAGCCTCTGTTATTGGTAATGGTGAGAGGTTAGCATGTTTTGTTGTAGCCTCTGTTATTGGTAATGGTGAGAGGTTAGCATGTTTTGTTGTAGCCTCTGTTATTGGTAATGGTGAGAGGTTAGCATGTTTTGTTGTAGCCTCTGTTATTGGTAATGGTGAGAGGTTAGCATGTTTTGTTGTAGCCTCTGTTATTGGTAATGGTGAGAGGTTAGCATGTTTTGTTGTAGCCTCTGTTATTGGTAATGGTGAGAGGTTAGCATGTTTTGTTGTAGCCTCTGTTATTGGTAATGGTGAGAGGTTAGCATGTTTTGTTGTAGCCTCTGTTATTGGTAATGGTGAGAGGTTAGCATGTTTTGTTGTAGCCTCTGTTATTGGTAATGGTGAGAGGTTAGCATGTTTTGTTGTAGCCTCTGTTATTGGTAATGGTGAGAGGTTAGCATGTTTTGTTGTAGCCTCTGTTATTGGTAATGGTGAGAGGTTAGCATGTTTTGTTGTAGCCTCTGTTATTGGTAATGGTGAGAGGTTAGCATGTTTTGTTGTAGTCTCTGTTATTGGTAATGTTTGTTGTGAGAGGTGGTAGCATGTTTTTGTTGTAGCCTCTGTTATTGGTAATGGTGAGTTAGCATGTTTTGTTGTAGCCTTTGTAACTTTCTCCTCATTATTATTCATGATTCATTCATGATCTTTCTCAGTCAAGGCGTCACAGGCTTGATGTTGTCATTGTGTTGAGGAATATGGGACCAGATATACTTTTGACTAATTTAATACACTTTAAGTGTCAGAATACTTATGACTTCTTCAAATGGGGACGAGATACATAAAATGCTTTAATCTTTCTAAATGGTGAAACAGATATGTATTAAAATATCCTCAAATAAAAGGTGACATTATATACTGTCACCTCATATGAAACATTTGATCTGAAATCCAAAATGCTGGAGTACAAAGACACATTTAAAATGTTAGCTTCACTGTCAAAATAGATATGGTGTGGACTGTATACTCAATACAATCTAAATCTGATACCTCACTGTCTAAATAGATATGGTGTGGACTGTATACTCAATACAATCTAAATCTGATACCTCACTGTCTAAATAGATATGGTGTGGACTGTATACTCAATACAATCTAAATCTGATACCTCACTGTCTAAATAGATATGGTGTGGACTGTATACTCAATACAATCTAAATCTGATACCTCACTGTCTAAATAGATATGGTGTGGACTGTATACTCAATACAATCTAAATCTGATACCTCACTGTCTAAATAGATATGGTGTGGACTGTATACTCAATACAATCTAAATCTGATACCTCACTGTCTAAATAGATATGGTGTGGACTGTATACTCAATACAATCTAAATCTGATACCTCACTGTCTAAATAGATATGTTGTGGACTGTATACTCAATACAATCTAAATCTGATACTTCACTGTCTAAATAGATATGGTGTGGACTGTATACTCAATACAATCTAAATCTGATACCTCACTGTCTAAATATATATGTTGTGGACTGTATACTCAATACAATCTAAATCTGATACCTCACTGTCTTCTGACTGATACTGCTTTTTAAACTGGTCTGGTCAGTCTACTCAAATATTTGTACTATACATTTTTCTATCTGCAGGCTATACTTTCATTTGTTATTTCTAATAATTAAACATTCATTTATAAATAGATATGGCAGGTTTCAGGACACTGATATATCTGAATATGCTGAAAAAATATACTGCCACGATTTTCACCACCAAAGAATATCAGTGTGGTTTTAATATGATTTGACTCTTTGCAGGCTGTCAGGCTGTCTAGTCACAGAGGAAGGCTGTGCTTCTCTGGTCTCAGCTCTGAGGTCAAACCCCTCACACCTGAGAGAGCTGGACCTGAGTAACAATGACCTGAAGGATTCAGGAGTGAAGCTGCTCTCTGCTGGACTGGGGAATCCCCACTGTAAACTGGAGACTCTGAGGTCAGTATTCCTGTAGAAGATGGCACGGGGAGGCAGATGGTTAGAGTCTTTGATATTTATTAATATACTAAAAGGGGGAGGCAAGAGAATGGTCGTGGACAGGCCAAAGGTCATAATCAGAGTCCAGGAGGCACAGAGTGGCAGACAGACTAGAGGTCAGGACAGACAGACTGGACAGGACAGGCAGACTGGTCAGGCATACTAGAGGTCAGGACAGGCAGACTGGTCAGGCATACTTGAGGTCAGGACAGGCAGACTGGTCAGGCATGCTAGAGGTCAGGACAGGCAGAATGGTCAGGACATTCAGACTGGTCAGGCAGGCTAGAGGTCAGGACAGGCAGAATGGTCAGGCAGGCTAGAGGTCAGGACAGGCAGAATGGTCAGGCAGGCTAGAGGTCAGGACAGGCAGAATGGTCAGGACATTCAGACTGGTCAGGCAGACTAGAGGTCAGGACAGGCAGGCTAGAGGTCAGGACTGGCAGAATGGTCAGGCAGGCTAGAGGTCAGGACAGGCAGAATGGTCAGGACAGGCAGAATGGTCAGGACAGGCAGAATGGTCAGGCCAGGCAGAATGGTCAGGACAGGCAGAATGGTCAGGACAGGCAGAATGGTCAGGCAGGCTAGAGGTCAGGACAGGCAGAATGGACAGGCAGGCTAGAGGTCAGGACAGGCAGAATGGTCAGGCAGGCTAGAGGTCAGGACAGGCAGAATGGTCAGGCAGGCTAGAGGTCAGGACAGGCAGAATGGTCAGGCAGGCTAGAGGTCAGGACAGGCAGAATGGTCAGGACAGGCAGAATGGTCAGGCAGACAAGAGGTCAGGCAGTCGGGTCCAGAAAACAGGGACAAAAACCGGGAGGAACAAATAGAAGCAGGAGTAGAGAAAAACGCTGGTTGACTTGATAAACATACAAGACAAACTGGTACAGAGAAACACAGGGATAAATACACCAGGGAAACACAGGGATATATAACCACACAGGGATATATACATCAGGGATATATACACCAGGGATATATACACCAGGGATATATAAACCAGGGATAACACCAGGGATATATACACCAGGGAAACACAGGGAT
>NW_027008672.1:15000-80203 GCF_036934945.1 Oncorhynchus masou masou
CTGTCTCTGTCTGCTCTCTCTGTTCTCTCTCTTTGCTTTCTCAGCCTGCTCTCTGCTCCCTCTCTCTCTGCTCTCTCTTCTCTATGTTCTCTGCTCTCTCACTTCCTCTGATCTCTCTGCTCTCTCTCTCTGCGCTCTCTCTCTGCTCTCTGCTCTCCCTGATCTGTCTCTCTGCTCTCAGCTCTCTCTGTTCTCTCTCTCTGCCCTCTCTGCTCTCTCCCTCTGCTTTCTCTCTCGCTCTCTGCTCTCTCACTTCCTCTGATCTCTCTGCTCTCTCTCTATGCTTTCTCTCTCTCCCTCTGCTCTCCCTGATCTGTCTCTCTGCTCTCAGCTCTCTCTGCCCTCTCTCTCTCTCCCTCTCTGTTCTATCACTCTTTTCTCTCTGTGCTCTGCTCTCTCTTTTCTCTGCTCTCTCTTTTGCTTTCTCTTCTATGCTCTCTTTCTGCTCACTCTGCACTCTCTGTTCTCTCAGCCTGCTATCTATTCTCTGCTCTCTCTCCCCTCTGCTCTCTCTGCTATATGCTCTCTCTCTTTCTCTCTCTGCTCTCTCTGTGCTCTCTCTGCCTCTGCTCTCTCTGTTCTCTGCTCTCTCTCTCCCTCTGCTATCTCTCTTCTCTCTGTTCTCTGCTCTCTCTGCTCTTCCTCCCTTTGCTCTATCTGCTCTCTGCTATCTCTGTTCTCTGCTCTCTCTCCCTCCCTCTGCTCCCTCTGCTCTCTTGACTCTCTGCTCTCTGCTTTTCCTCTGCCCTCTCTCTGCCCTCTCTGTTCTCTCTCTCTCTGCTCGCTCTCTCTGCTGTCTCTGCTCTCTCAGCCTGCTCTCTGCTTGCTCTATCTCTGTTCTCTCCTCTCTCTGCTCACTCTGCTCTCTCTGCTCTCCCTATCTGGTCTCTTCTCTCTCCCTCTGCCCTCTCTATTTGCTATCTTGCTTTTCCCTGCTCACTCTGCTCTCTCTCTTTCTGCTCTCATTATCTGCTGTCTCCCTCTTCTCTCTGCTCTCTCTTCTCTCTGCTCTCTCTCCTCTGCTCTCTCTCTCCCTCTGCTCAGTCTGCTCTCTCTCTGTTCTCTGCTCTCTGTTCTCTGCTCTCTCTCTTCTCTCTGCTCTCTCTCTCTCTCCTCTGCTCTGCTTTCTCTCTCTCTCTCTCTCTCTCTCTCTTCTCTCTGCTCTCTGCTCTCTCCCTCTGCTTTCTCTGCTCTCTCTTCTCTGCTCTCTTCTTCTCTGTTCTCTCTGCTCTCGCTCTCCCTCTGCTTTCTCTGCTCTCTCTTCTCTGCTCTCTTCTCTCTGTTCTCTCTGCTCTCGCTCTCCCTCTGCTTTCTCTGCTCTCTCTTCTCTGCTCTCTTCTCTCTGTTCTCTGCTCTCTCTCTTCTCTCTGTTCTCTCTGCTCTCTCTCTCTTCTCACTGCTCTCTCAGCCTGCTCTCCGCTCTCTCCCTCTCTCCCCCTCTTTCTCTCTCTCTCTAATGCTCTCTGCCCTCTCTTCTCTCTCTCTCTAATATACTGATATGCAGCAACATTCAGAAAGTATTCAGACCCCTTTTTACACATTTTGTCACGTTTACAGCCTTATTCTAAAATTGATTAAATGTGTTTTTCCCCTCATCAATCTACACACAATAACCCATGATTACAAAGCAAAAACGGTTCACTTTATGTGTGAACATTTTTATTTAAAAAAAACGTAGATATCACAGAGGGAGAGTAGAGAGTCAGAACAGAGGACAAGAGAGAGAGAGAGAGGGAGGGTAGAGAGTCAGAACAGAGGGCAAGAGAGAGAGAGGGAGGGTAGAGAGTCAGAACAGAGGACAAGAGAGATAGAGGGAGGGTAGAGAGTCAGAACAGAGTGAAAGAGAGAGAGAGAGAGGGAGGGGAGGGAGGGGAGAGAGTCAGAACAGAGGGAAAGAGAGAGAGAGAGGGAGGGTAGAGAGTCAGAACAGATGGAAAGAGAGAGAGGGAGGGGAGAGAGTCAGAACAGAGAGAGAGAGAGAGGGAGGGGAGAGAGTCAGAACGGAGGGAAAGAGAGAGAGGGAGGGTAGAGAGTCAGAACAGAGAGAGAGAGAGGAGGGGAGAGAGTCAGAACGGAGGGAAAGAGAGAGAGGGAGGGTAGAGAGTCAGAACAGAGAGAGAGAGAGAGGGAGGGGAGAGAGTCAGAACGGAGGGAAAGAGAGAGAGGGAGGGTAGAGAGTCAGAACGGAGGGAAAGAGAGAGAGGGAGGGTAGAGAGTCAGAACGGAGGGAAAGAGAGAGAGAGGGAGGGTAGAGAGTCAGAACAGAGGGAAAGAGAGAGAGAGAGGGAGGGTAGAGAGTCAGAACAGAGGGAAAGAGAGAGAGAGAGGGAGGGTAGAGAGTCAGAACAGAGGGAAAGAGAGAGAGAGGGGGAGAGTCAGAACAGAGGGAGAGAGAGAGAGAGAGAGAGAGAGGGGAGAGAGTCAGAACAGAGGGAGGGGAGAGACTCAGAACAGAGGGAAAGAGAGAGGATGTGTGGAAGTTGCTTTATGTTTGGTAATCGGGGGCCTTTGAGCCCTGATGGGCTGGGTGACATCAGTGACTCTCTGAGATATTACTGTTGCTGTGGAGGGAGAGCAAGAGAGAGAGAGAGACTCTGAGAGATATGAGTCGCTGTGGAGGGAGAGGAGAGGAGAGAGAGAGGAGGGAGAGATTAGTCAGCAGAAATGATTCAGGACGACGTTCATCTTTAAATGTACTTCTTCATTTCTCTCTTTCCCCACTGAGGAAGATAAAAGACAGACAGACAGACAGACAGACAGACAGACAGACAGACAGACAGACAGACAGACAGACAGAGCTTGGTAATCAGGAATTCCTCCCAAGGTGTATATTGATTTTAGTCCCCTTCTCATTAACTAGATGCTGACAGTGACCAGAGATGGCTAGATTGAGCTGGAGGGGTGTGTGTGTGTGTGTGTGTGTGTGTGTGTGTGTGTGTGTGTGTGTGTGTGTGTGTGTGTGTGTGCAAGCATTTTTACATGTGTGTTTTTGTGAGAGAGTTAACAGGACTTTCGATAAGATTAGGGCCTCATTATGAATGGTTAAGGTTTGGGATAGAGTTATAACATTAAGTTTAGGGACTCAGTATGAATGGTTAAGGTTTGGGATAGAGTTTAAACATTAAGATTAGGGCCTCATTATGAATGGTTAAGGTTTGGGATAGAGTTTAAACATTACAGAGTCACTGGGATCAACCTTCTGGTCCAGAGTCATGGGGTTACCCCCCATCACCACCCTCTGTCTCTACCACTGGGATCAACCTTCTGGTCCAGAGTCATGGGGTTACCCCCCCCCCCCCCCATCCCCCACCCTCTGTCTCTACTACTGTGATCAACCTTCTGGTCCAGAGTCATGGGGTTACCCCCCCATCCCCCACCCTCTGTCTCTACCACTGGGATCAACCTACTGGTCCAGAGTCATGGGGTTACCCCCCAACCACCACCCTCTGTCTCTACCACTGGTATCAACCTTCTGGTCCAGAGTCATGAGGTTACCCCCCCATCCCCCACCCTCTGTCTCTACCACTGGGATCAACCTACTGGTCCAGAGTCATGGGGTTACCCCCACCATCTGTCTCTACTACATCCCTTCTGTCTCTACTCTGTCTCTACCACTGGGATCAACCTTCTGGTCCAGAGTCATGGGGTTACCCCCCATCACCACCCTCTGTCTCTACCACTGGGATCAACCTTCTGGTCCAGAGTCGTGGGGTTACCCCCATCACCACCCTCTGTCTCTACCACTGGGATCAACCTTCTGGTCCAGAGTCATGGGGTTACCCCCCCATCCCCCACCCTCTGTCTCTACCACTGGGATCAACCTACTGGTCCAGAGTCATGGGGTTACCCCCCCATCACCACCCTCTGTCTCTACCACTGGGATCAACCTTCTGGTCCAGAGTCATGGGGTTACCCCCCCCCCCCCATCACCACCCTCTGTCTCTACTACTGGGATCAACCTTCTGGTCCAGAGTCATGGGGTTACCCCCCCCCCCCCCATCACCACCCTCTGTCTCTACCACTGTGATCAACCTACTGGTCCAGAGTCATGAGGTTACCCCCCAACCACCACCCTCTGTCTCTACCACTGGTATCAACCTTCTGGTCCAGAGTCATGGGGTTACCCCCCATCCACCACCCTCTGTCTCTACCACTGTGATCAACCTACTGGTCCAGAGTCATGAGGTTACCCCCCAACCACCACCCTCTGTCTCTACCACTGTGATCAACCTACTGGTCCAGAGTCATGAGGTTACCCCCCAACCACCACCCTCTGTGTCGCTACCACTGGGATCAACCTTCTGGTCCAGAGGTGGGTGTGTGTGTGTGTGTGTGTGTGTGTGTGTGTGTGTGTGTGTGTGTGTGTGTGTGTGTGTGTTTAGAAGGAAATACTAGTACGTTCCTGGGGGAGTAGACACCACCTCTACAGGTAGTGGAGGAGGAAGAGAATGAGAGAGAATTAACAGGAGGACATGGTAAGAAGAGAACAAGATGAGGGAGGAATGAGGTAGGAGAAGGATGGATGGATGAAGGGAGAGGAAGATGAGGGAGAAGAAGTAAACATATGTGGATGTAGAGGAAGAGGAGGAAGGTGAAGAATAAGTAAACATGTGTGGATATAGAGGAAGATGAGGGAGAAGAAGTAAACATATGTGGATGTAGAGGAAGAGGAGGAAGGTGAAGAATAAGTAAACATGTGTGGATATAGAGGAAGATGAGGGAGAAGAAGTAAACATATGTGGATGTAGAGGAAGAGGAGGAAGGTGAAGAATAAGTAAACATGTGTGGATATAGAGGAAGAGGAGGAAGTAGAAGAAGTAAACATATGTGGATGTAGATTAAGAGGAGGAAGGAGAAAAAGTTGATGCACAGTAGGTGGCAGTGTTGCTCTTTAAACAGAGGAGGAGGAGAGAAGAAGAGGGAGGAGAGAAGGTGGATGGAGGAGGAGAGAAGGTGGAGAGAAGAAGATGGAGGGAGGAGGAGAGAAGGTGGAGAGAAGAAGATGGAGGGAGGAGGAGAGAAGGTGGAGAGAAGAAGATGAAGGGAGGAGGAGGAGAGATGAAGAGGGAGGGAGGAGAGAAGGTGGAGGGAGGAGAGAAGGAGAGATGAGGGAGTGGAAGCAAGAAGGAGAGAATAAGATTGATGGAGGGAGGAGGAGAGAAGGAGAGAAGAAGATTGATGGAGGGAGGAGGAGAGAAGAAGATTGATGGAGGGAGGAGGAGAGAAGAGGGAGAGGAAGAGAGGAGGAGTGAAGAAGATTGATAGAGGGAGGAGAAGAGAAGAGGGAGAGAAGGAGAGAAGAAGATTGATGGAGGGAGGAGGAGAGAAGAGGGAGAGGAAGAGAGAAAGTGAAGGAATATGTGAATATGTCAATGGATATGGAGGGAAAGATGAAAAATTAAAAAAGCTATTAATATATTGTCAGGACCCGGTTACGAACCTGGGTCCCCGGAGTGAGAAACAGTCACTTAACTGTATATTATATATACTGTAACCCACCAATGAGAGAGGAAACATTCTGTTTCTAACTCCTCTCCACCAATGAGAGAGGAAACATTCTGTTTATACCTCCACTCCACCAATGAGAGAGGAAACATTCTGTTCTACCTCCTCTCCACCAATGAGAGAGGAAACATTCTGTTCTACCTCCTCTCCACCAATGAGAGAGGAAACATTCTGTTTCTAACTCCTCTCCACCAATGAGAGAGGAAACATTCTGTTTATACCTCCACTCCACCAATGAGAGAGAAAACTTTCTGTTCTACCTCCTCTCCACCAATGAGAGAGGAAACATTCTGTTCTAACTCCACTCCACCAATGAGAGAGGACACATTCTGTTCTACCTCCTCTCCACCAATGAGAGAGGAAACATTCTGTTCTACCTCCTCTCCACCAATGAGAGAGAGGACTCCACCAATTTTTATTTTATTTTTATTTCACCTTAATTTAACCAGGTAGGCAAGCTGAGAACAAGTTCTCATTTACAATTGCGACCTGGCCAAGATAGTCTCTATAGTCCCTGGACCATTCTGTCTCTATAGCCCCTGGACCATTCTGTCTCTATAGTCCCTGGTCCATTCTGTCTCTATAGCCCCTGGACCATTCTGTCTCTATAGCCCCTGGACCATTCTGTCTCTATAGTCCCTGGTCCATTCTGTCTCTATAGTCCCTGGCCCATTCTGTCTCTATAGTCCCTGTACCATTCTGTCTCTATAGCCCCTGGCCCATTCTGTCTCTATAGCACCTGGACCATTCTGTCTCTATAGTCCCTGGCCCATTCTGTCTCTATAGTCCCTGTACCATTCTGTCTCTATAGTCCCTGTACCATTCTGTCTCTATAGCACCTGGACCATTCTGTCTCTATAGTCCCTGGCCCATTCTGTCTCTATAGTCCCTGTACCATTCTGTCCCTATAGTCCCTGGACCATTCTGTCCCTATAGTCCCTGGACCATTCTGTCTCTATAGTCCCTGTACCATTCTGTCTCTATAGTCCCTGGTCCATTCTCTCTCTGTAGTCCCTGGTCCATTCTGTCTCTATAGTCCCTGTACCATTCTGTCTCTATAGCACCTGGACCATTCTGTCTCTATAGCCCCTGGACCATTCTGTCTCTATAGTCCCTGGTCCATTCTCTCTCTATAGCACCTGTACCATTCTGTCTCTATAGTCCCTGGTCCATTCTCTCTCTGTAGTCCCTGGTCCATTCTGTCTCTATTGTCCCTGGACCATTCTGTCTCTATAGTCCCTGGCCCATTCTGTCTCTATAGCCCCTGGACCATTCTGTCTCTATAGCCCCTGGACCATTCTGTCTCTATAGCCCCTGGCCCATTCTGTCTCTATAGCCCCTGGACCATTCTGTCTCTATAGCCACTGGACCATTCTGTCTCTATAGCCCCTGGACCATTCTGTCTCTATAGTCCCTGTACCGTTCTGTCTCTATAGTCCCTGGACCATTCTGTCTCTATAGTCCCTGTACCATTCTGTCTCTGTAGTCCCTGTACCATTCTGTCTCTATAGTCCCTGTACCATTCTGTCTCTATAGTCCCTGTACCATTCTGTCTCTATAGTCCCTGTACCATTCTGTCTCTATAGCCCCTGGACCATTCTGTCTCTATAGTCCCTGGTCCATTCTGTCTCTATAGCCCCTGGACCATTCTGTCTCTCTGTCTCTATAGTCCCTGTACCATTCTGTCTCTAGAGTCTGTCTAGAGTCCCTGTACCATTCTGTCTCTATAGTCCCTGTACCATTCTGTCTCTACAGTCCCTGGACCATTCTGTCTCTATAGTCCCTGTACCATTCTGTCTCTAGAGTCCCTGTACCATTCTGTCTCTATAGTCCCTGGACCATTCTGTCTCTATAGACCCTGTACCATTCTGTCTCTATAGTCCCTGTTCCATTCTGTCTCTATAGTCCCTGTACCATTCTGTCTCTATAGTCCCTGTTCCATTCTGTCTCTATAGTCCCTGGACCATTCTGTCTCTATAGTCCCTGGACCATTCTGTCTCTATAGCCACTGGACCATTCTGTCTCTATAGCCCCTGGACCATTCTGTCTCTATAGTCCCTGTACCATTCTGTCTTTATAGTCCCTGGACCATTCTGTCTCTATAGTCCCTGTACCATTCTGTCTCTACAGTCCCTGGACCTGAACCATTCTGTCTCTATAGTCCCTGGTCCATTCTGTCTCTAAAGTCCCTGGTCCATTCTGTCTCTTTAGTCCCTGGACCATTCTGCCTCTACAGTCCCAGTACCATTCGGTCTCTACAGTCCCTGGACCATTCTGTCTCTACAGTCCCTGGACCATTCTGTCTCTATAGTCCCTGGACCATTCTGTCTCTATAGTCCCTGGACAATTCTGTCTCTATAGTCCCTGTACCATTCGGTCTCTACAGTCCCTGGACCATTCTGTCTCTATAGTCCCTGTACCATTCTGTCTCTATAGTCCCTGGACCATTCTGTCTCTATATTCCCTGTACCATTCGGTCTCTACAGTCCCTGGACCATTCTGTCTCTATAGTCCCTGGACCATTCTGTCTCTATAGTCCCTGGACCATTCTGCCTCTATAGTCCCTTCTGCCTCTACCCATTCGGTCTCTATAGTCCCTGGACCATTCTGTCTCTATAGTCCCTGTACCATTCTGTCTCTATAGTCCCTGGACCATTCTGTCTCTATAGTCCCTGGACCATTCTGTCTCTATAGTCCCTGGACAATTCGGTCTCTACAGTCCCTGGACCATTCGATCTCTACAGTCCCTGGACCATTCGGTCTCTACAGTCCCTGGACCATTCTGTCTCTATAGTCCCTGGACCATTCTGTCTCTATAGTCCCTGGACCATTCTGCCTCTATAGTCCCTGGACCATTCTGTCTCTATAGTCCCTGTACCATTCGGTCTCTACAGTCCCTGGACCATTCTGTCTCTATAGTCCCTGGAACATTCTGTCTCTATAGTCCCTGGACCATTCTGCCTCTACAGTCCCTGTACCATTCGGTCTCTATAGTCCCTGGACCATTCTGTCTCTACAGTCCCTGGACCATTCTGCCTCTATAGTCCCTGGTCCATTCTGTCTCTATAGTCCCTGATCCATTCTGTCTCTATAGTCCCTGGACCATTCTGCCTCTACAGTCCCTGGACCATTCGGTCTCTACAGTCCCTGGACCATTCTGTCTCTATAGTCCCTGTACCATTCTGTCTCTATATTCCCTGTACCATTCTGTCTCTATAGTCCCTGTACCATTCTGTCTCTATAGTCCCTGGACCATTCTGTCTCTATAGTCCCTGGACCATTCTGCCTCTATAGTCCCTGGTCCATTCTGTCTCTATAGTCCCTGGTCCATTCTGTCTCTATAGTCCCTGGACCATTCTGTCTCTATAGTCCCTGTACCATTCGGTCTCTACAGTCCCTGGACCATTCTGTCTCTATAGTCCCTGTACCATTCTGTCTCTATAGTCCCTGGACCATTCTGTCTCTATAGTCCCTGGACCATTCTGTCTCTATAGTCCCTGGACCATTCTGCCTCTATAGTCCCTGGACCATTATGTCTCTATAGTCCCTGTACCATTCGGTCTCTATAGTCCCTGGACCATTCTCCATTCCAGAGGAGTGTGAGGACTGAGTCAATGTTCTAGAGGTCCAACTGCAGCCTCTTCACCTGGATGACTGAAGAGGAGTGTGAGGACTGGGTCAATGTTCTAGAGGTCCAACTGCAGCCTCTTCACCTGGATGACTGAGGAGGAGTGTGAGGACTGGGTCAATGTTCTAGAGGTCCAACTCCAGCCTCTTCACCTGGATGACTGAGGAGGAGTGTGAGGACTGAGTCAATGTTCTAGAGGTCCAACTGCATCCTCTTCACCTGGATGATTGAAGAGGATCGTGAGGACGGAGTCAATGTTCTAGAGGTCCAACTGCAGCCTCTTCACCTGGATGATTGAAGAGGATCGTGAGGACTGAGTCAATGTTCTAGAGGTCCAACTGCAGCCTCTTCACCTGGATGATTGAAGAGGATCGTGAGGACTGGGTCAATGTTCTAGAGGTCCAACTGCAGCCTCTTCACCTGGATGATTGAAGAGGATCGTGAGGACTGGGTCAATGTTCTAGAAGTCCAACTGCAGCCTCTTCATCTGGATGACTGAAGAGGATCGTGAGGACTGAGTCAATGTTCTAGAGGTCCAACTGCAGCCTCTTCACCTGGATGACTGAAGAGGAGTGGGTCAATGTTCTAGAGGTCCAACTGCAGCCTCTTCACCTGGATGACTGAGGAGGAGTGTGAGGACTGAGTCAATGTTCTAGAGGTCCAACTGCAGCCTCTTCACCTGGATGATTGAAGAGGATCGTGAGGACTGGGTCAATGTTCTAGAGGTCCAACTGCAGCCTCTTCACCTGGATGACTGAAGAGGACTGGGTCAATGTTCTAGAGGTCCAACTGCAGCCTCTTCACCTGGATGATTGAAGAGGATCGTGAGGACTGGGTCAATGTTCTAGAGGTCCAACTGCAGCCTCTCCACCTGGATGATTGAAGAGGATCGTGAGGACTGGGTCAATGTTCTAGAGGTCCAACTGCAGCCTCTTCACCTGGATGATTGAAGAGGATCGTGAGGACTGGGTCAATGTTCTAGAGGTCCAACTGCAGCCTCTTCACCTGGATGATTGAAGAGGATCGTGAGGACTGAGTCAATGTTCTTGAGGTCCAACTGCAGCCTCTTCACCTGGATGACTGAAGAGGATCGTGAGGACTGGGTCAATGTTCTAGAGGTCCAACTGCAGCCTCTTCACCTGGATGACTGAGGAGGAGTGTGAGGACTGAGTCAATGTTCTAGAGGTCCAACTGCAGCCTCTTCACCTGGATGATTGAAGAGGATCGTGAGGACTGGGTCAATGTTCTAGGTCAATGGATGACTGAGGAGGATGTAGACTGGTCCAACTGCAGCCTCTTCACCTGGATGATTGAAGAGGATCGTGAGGACTGGGTCAATGTTCTAGAGGTCCAACTGCAGCCTCTTCACCTGGATGATTGAAGAGGATCGTGAGGACTGGGTCAATGTTCTAGAGATCCAACTGCAGCCTCTTCAACTGGATGATTGAAGAGGATCGTGAGGACTGGGTCAATGTTCTAGAGGTCCAACTGCAGCCTCTTCACCTGGATGACTGAGGAGGAGTGTGAGGACTGAGTCAATGTTCTAGAGGTCCCACTCCAGGCTCTACACCTGGATGACTGAGGAGGAGCGTGAGGACTGGGTCAATGTTCTAGAGGTCCCACTCCATTCTCTTCACCTGGATGACTGAGGAGGAGCGTGAGGACTGGGTCAATGTTCTAGAGGTCCCACTCCATTCTCTTCACCTGGATGATTGAAGAGGATCGTGAGGACTGGGTCAATATTCTAGAGGTCCCACTCCAGCCTCTACACCTGGATGACTGAGGAGGAGTGTGAGGACTGGGTCAATGTTCTAGAGGTCCCACTCCAGCCTCTTCACCTGGATGATTGAAGAGGATCGTGAGGACTGAGTCAATGTTCTAGAGGTCCCACTCCAGCCTCTACACCTGGATGATTGAAGAGGATCGTGAGGACTGAGTCAATGTTCTAGAGTTCCCACTCCAGCCTCTACACCTGGATGACTGAGGAGGAGTGTGAGGACTGGGTCAATGTTCTAGAGGTCCAACTGCAGCCTCTTCACCTGGATGATTGAAGAGGATCGTGAGGACTGAGTCAATGTTCTAGAGGTCCAACTGCAGCCTCTTCACCTGGATGATTGAAGAGGATCGTGAGGACTATGTCAATGTTCTAGAGGTCCAACTGCAGCCTCTTCACCTGGATGATTGAAGAGGATCGTGAGGACTGAGTCAATGTTCTAGAGGTCCAACTGCAGCCTCTTCACCTGGATGATTGAAGAGGATCGTGAGGACTGGGTCAATGTTCTAGAGGTCCAACTGCAGCCTCTTCACCTGGATGATTGAAGAGGATCGTGAGGACTGGGTCAATGTTCTAGAGGTCCAACTGCAGTCTCTTCACCTGGATGATTGAAGAGGATCGTGAGGACTGGGTCAATGTTCTAGAGGTCCAACTGCAGCCTCTTCACCTGGATGATTGAAGAGGATCGTGAGGACTGGGTCAATGTTCTAGAGGTCCAACTGCAGCCTCTTCACCTGGATGACTGAGGAGGATCGTGAGGACTGAGTCAATGTTCTAGAGGTCCCACTCCAGGCTCTACACCTGGATGACTGAGGAGGAGCGTGAGGACTGGGTCATTGTTCTAGAGGTCCCACTCCATTCTCTTCACCTGGATGATTGAAGAGGATCGTGAGGACTGAGTCAATGTTCTAGAGGTCCCACTCCAGCCTCTTCACCAGGATGACTGAAGAGGATCGTGAGGACTGAGTCAATGTTCTAGAGGTCCCACTCCAGCCTCTTCACCTGGATGATTGAAGAGGATCGTGAGGACTGGGTCAATGTTCTAGAGGTCCCACTCCAGCCTCTACACCTGGATGACTGAGGAGGAGTGTGAGGACTGGGTCAATGTTCTAGAGGTCCCACTCCAGCCTCTTCACCTGGATGATTGAAGAGGATCGTGAGGACTGAGTCAATGTTCTAGAGGTCCCACTCCAGCCTCTACACCTGGATGATTGAAGAGGATCGTGAGGACTGAGTCAATGTTCTAGAGGTCCAACTGCAGCCTCTTCACCTGGATGATTGAAGAGGATCGTGAGGACTGAGTCAATGTTCTAGAGGTCCAACTGCAGCCTCTTCACCTGGATGATTGAAGAGGATCGTGAGGACTGAGTCAATGTTCTAGAGTTCCCACTCCAGCCTCTACACCTGGATGACTGAGGAGGACTGTGAGGACTGGGTCAATGTTCTAGAGGTCCAACTGCAGCCTCTTCACCTGGATGATTGAAGAGGATCGTGAGGACTGAGTCAATGTTCTAGAGGTCCAACTCAGCCTTTTCACCTGGATGATTGAAGAGGATCGTGAGGACTGAGTCAATGTTCTAGAGGTCCAACTGCAGCCTCTTCACCTGGATGACTGAAGAGGATCGTGGGGACTGAGTCAATGTTCTAGAGGTCCCACTCCAGCCTCTACACCTGGATGACTGAGGAGTGTGAGGACTGGGTCAATGTTCTAGAGATCCCACTCCAGCCTCTTCACCAGGATGACTGAGGAGGAGTGTGAGGACTGGATCAATGTTCTAGAAGTCCCACTCCAGCCTCTACACCTGGATGACTGAGGAGTGTGAGGACTGGGTAATGTTCTAGAGGTCCCACTCCATTCTCTTCACCTGGATGACTGAGGAGGACTGGGTCAATGTTCTAGAGGTCCCACTCCAGCCTCTTCACCTGGATGACTGAGGAGGAGTGTGAGGACTGGGTCAATGTTCTAGAGGTCCCACTCCAGCCTCTACTCCTGGATGACTGAGGAGGAGCGTGAGGACTGGGTCAATGTTCTAGAGGTCCCACTCCAGCCTCTTCACCTGGATGATTGAGTAGGAGTGTGAGGACTGAGTAAATGTACTAGGGGTCCCACTCCAGCCTCTACACCAGGATGACTGAGGAGGAGTGTGAGGACTGGGTCAATGTTCTAGAGGTCCCACTCCAGCCTCTTTACCAGGATGACTGAGGAGGAGTGTGGGGACTGGGTCAATGTTAAGGGGTTCAACTCTAAGGGGTTCATTCAAATATTAACTTTAAAACTATGCCTCTGATGCGTTTCTTCATCACCAACATGAAAGACAAGTTTAAATTTAGTGACAGTTTGTTTCCCAACAGGAAAGACAAGTTTAAAGTTAGTGACTGTTTGTTTCCCAACAGGAAAGACAAGTTTAAATATAGTGACAGTTTGTTTCCCTCTTGGTGCATTTCTCCATCTGCAATAAACAGTCTGTACATGGATTGTCCCAAAACATATCTACAGAGGGAAAACTAAAGTGTTCATCAGAAGATACATAGTTGAATGTGAGGTCGATAGTCTGTAGACTGTCAACGAAGCTCAACTTGTGTTTCACTTGATTTGGATAGTTCCAAAGCACATCTGCCAATAGAGTATAATATACTGTATATAGTATATACATATACATACACATGTATATATAGTTTAACCTTTAAAGGCAAAAGGCCTCCTGCAGGAACAGGGAGGAAAGATATAGACAAAACACACATCACAACAAGAGAGACAACACAACACTACATAAAGAGAGACCTAAAGACAACAACACAGCATGGCAGCAACACAACACTACATAAAGAGAGACCTAAAGACAACAACACAGCATGGCAGCAACACAAGACCACACAGCATGGCAGCAACACAACACTACATAAAGAGAGACCTAAGACAACACAGCATGGCAGCAACACAACACTACATAAAGAGAGACCTAAGACAACACAACATAAAGAGAGACCTAAAGACAACAACACAGCATGGCAGCAACACAACACTACATAAAGAGAGTCCTAAAGGCAACAACACAGCATGGCAGCAACACAACACTACATAAAGAGAGACCTAAAGACAACAACACAGCATGGCAGCAACACAACACTACATAAAGAGAGACCTAAAGACAACAACACAGCATGGCAGCAACACAACACTACATAAAGAGAGACCTAAAGACAATAACACAGCATGGCAGCAACACAACACTACATAAAGAGAGACCTAAAGACAACAACACAGCATGGCAGCAACACAACACTACATAAAGAGAGACCTAAAGACAACAACACAGCATGGCAGCAACACAACACTACATAAAGAGAGACAACACAACACGACAAAGAGAGACCTAAAGACAACAACACAGCATGGCAGCAACACAACACTACATAAAGAGAGACCTAAGACAACACTACATAAAGAGAGACCTAAAGACAACAACACAGCATGGCAGCAACACAACACTACCTAAAGAGAGACAACACAACACTACATAAAGACAGACCTAAGACAACACTACATAAAGAGAGACCTAAAGACAACACAGCATGGCAGCAACACAACACTACATAAAGAGAGACCTTAAGACAACAACACAGCATGACAGCAACACAACACTACATAAAGAGAGACCTAAGACAACACTACATAAAGAGAGACCTAAGACAACAACACAGCATGGCAGCAACACAACACTACATAAAGTGAGACAACACAACACTACATAAAGAGAGACCTAATTACAACACTACATAAAGAGAGACCTAAGACAACAACACAGTCGGGCAGCAACACAACACTACATAAAGAGAGACCTAAGACAACACTACATAAAGAGAGACCTAAAGACAACAACACAGCATGGCAACAACACAACACTACATAAAGAGAGACCTAAAGACAACAACACAACACAGCATGGCAGCAACACAACACTACATAAAGAGAGACCTAAAGACAACAACACAGCATGGCAACAACACAACACTACACTACATAAAGAGAGACCTAAGACAACACAGCATGGCAGCAACACAACACTCCATAAAGAGAGACCTAAAGACAACAACACAGCATGGCAGCAACACAACAATACATAAAGAGAGACCTAAAGACAACAACACAGCATGGCAGCAACACAACACTACATAAAGAGAGACCTAAAGACAACACAGCATGGCAGCAACACAACACTACATAAAGAGAGACCGAAAGACAACACAGCATGGCAGCAACACAACACTACATAAAGAGAGACCTAAAGACAACAACACAGCATGGCAGCAACACATGACCACACAGCATGGCAGCAACACAACATGACAACAACATGGTAGCAACACAACATGGTAGCAGCACAACATGGTAGCAACACAACATGGTAGCAGCATAAAACATGGTACAAATATTATTGGGCACAGACAACAATACATCAGACAACACCACAAAGGTCCAAGAAGGTAGAGACAACAATACATCAGACAACAGCACAAAGGGAAAGAAGGTTAGAGACAACAATACATCAGACAACAGCACAAACGGCAAGAAGGTTAGAGACAACAATACATCAGACAACAGCACAAAGGGCAAGAAGGTTAGAGACAACAATACACAGACAACAGCACAAAGGGCAAGAAGGTAGAGACAACAATACATTACGCAAAGCAATAGGTCAGACAACACGGAAAATTTCAAGGGACTTTGAAAATTGCAGTCGCAAAAACCATCAAGCGATATGATGAAACTGGCTCTCATGAGGACCGCCACAGGAATGGAAGACCCAGAGTTACCTCTGCTGCAGAGGAGAAGCTCATTAGAGTTACCTGTCTCTCATGAGGACCGCCACAGGGAAGGAAGACCCAGAGTTACCTCTGCTGCAGAGGATAAGTTCATGAGAGTTACCTGTCTCTCATGAGGACCGCCACAGGAAAGGAAGACCCAGAGTTACCTCTGTTGCAGAGGATAAGTTCATTAGAGTTACCTGTCTCTCATGAGGACCGCCACAGGAAAGGAAGACCCAGAGTTACCTCTGCTGCAGAGGAGAAGCTCATTAGAGTTACCTGTCTCTCATGAGGACCACCACAGGAAAGGAAGACCCAGAGTTACCTCAGCTGCAGAGGATAAGTTCATTAGAGTTACCTGTCTCTCATGAGGACCACCACAGGAAAGGAAGACCCAGAGTTACCTCTGCTGCAGAGGATCAGTTCATTAGAGTTACCAGCCTCAGATTGCAGCCCAAATCAATACTTCACAGAGTTCAAGTAACAAACACATCTCAACATCAACTGTTCAGAGGAGACTGCGTTAATCAGGCCTTCGTGGTTGAATTGCTACAAAGAAACCACTACTAAAGGACACTAAGAAGAAGAAGAAACTTCCTTGGGCCAAGAAACACGAGCAATGGACATTAGACCGTTGAAATCTGTCCTTTGGTCTGATGAGTCCAAATTTGCTATTTTTGGTTCCAACCGTCATGTCTTTGTGAGACGCGGAGTAGGTGAACGGATGATCTCCGCATCTGTGGTTCCCACTGTGAAGCATGGAGGAGGTGTTATGTTGGTGTGGGGGGGGGGTGCTTTGCTGGTGACACTCTCTGTGATGTATTTAGAATTCAAGGCACACTTAACCAGAGGGTGAGAGAGAGAGAGCGCCAGAGAGTGACAGACACAATAATATTTGCTCATCGTCCTCCTCTGTTCTATGAGTCACGATCAGTCATTGTGTATTATTATGAACCTCGTCAGCATGGAAACACCATCGTCCCACACGTTTGTTTTTGGCAGCGTTAGAGGCGATGTCTCGTCATAATAATGAAGTTAATTTGAATTGAATTGAAAATGTGAGAGAGATGGGAAAGATGGAAGGATGGAGGGAGGGAGGGAGGGAGGGAGGGAGGGAGGGGGGGGGAGGGAGGGAGGGAGGGAGGGAGGGAGGGAGGGAGGGAGGGAGGGAGGGAGGGAGAAAGATTACGAGGGTAAGAGTGTAAGATGTTGCTGGAGGTGTGAAGGGGAGTGAAAGGGAGGAAGATGAAGGGATGAAGGGAGAGACGTCAGGCTTTGTGGGGGCGCTAGAGCGTAGTTTGCTGTCAGCAAAGTTTTGTGTGTGTGTGTGTGTCTGTGTCTGTGTGTGTGTGTGCGTGAGTGTGTGTGAGTGTATGTGAGTGTGTGTGAGTGTGTGTGTGTGTGTGTGTGTGTGTGTGTGTGTGTGTGTGTGTGTGTGTGTGTGTGTGTGTGTGTGTGTGTGTGTGTGTGTGTGTGTGTGTGTGTGTGTGTGTGTGTGTGTGTGTGTGTGCGTGTGTCTGTGTGTGCGTGTGCGCGTGTGCGCGTGTTTCCTTTTCTGTGTGTGTGTCTGTGTGTCTGTGTCTGTGTCTGTGTCTGTGTCTGTGTGTGTGTGTGTGTGTGTGTACTCCAAGCCTGTCCTTTGGCCACGGACTCGTTAAATTAAATAAAAAAATACATAAACATTTCATTAACGTCAAACAACATCAGCATCGTGGTCTGTTCTAAGCCACTGACACACACAGTGGAGAATAGTAGACACACACACACACACACACACAGTGGAGAATAGTAGACACACACACACACACACACACACACACAGTGGAGAATAGTAGACACACACACACACACACACACGGTGGAGAATAGTAGACACACACACACACACACACACACACAGTGGAGAATAGTAGACACACACACACACACACAGGAGCTAACGTATACACGGGCGTATGCATGCACTCGTCAGTGTGTTCTCCCTGCTCCTCCAGTCAATGTTAATGTATCACAGACAGACGGGCTCAGAGCTCAGTGACCTGTGTCAGACAAGAACCAGAGAGGAGAGAGAGAGAGAGGGAGAGAACAGAGAGAGAGAGAAGGGAGAGGTGGAGTGAGAGAACAGAGAGAGAGAATGGAGAAGAGAGGAGAGCGAGAGAGGGAGAGGTGGAGTGAGAGAACAGAGAGAGAGAGGGGAGAGAGTAGAGAGAGTGAGAGTGGAGAGGAGAGAGGAGAGGAGAGGAGAGAGAGAGAGAGGGGAGAGGAGAGAGAGGAGAGAGAGAGGGGAGAGAGGAGAGGGGAGAGGAGAGAGAGCGAGAGGAGAGGAGAGAGAGGAGAGAGATCAGAGAGGGAAGCGAGAGGAGAGGGGAGAGGAGAGAGAGCGAGAGGAGAGCAGCACAGTACCACAGAGGTTCAGTATGTTGACAGATATCAGCTTTAACCGTTACAGTGATACACATCAGCACACAACAGGCCAACCAGGTCACTCAAGATTCACTTCCAATTTGACTTCTGTCCATGTCCCGAGAACGTCAGGAGATGCCTTTAAAACCCACCTGCGAGGGAGCAATGGTGAGCTCTATTACCATCAAGTAGGTTTGGGTGTTGCTAGGGGGTAAGCTCTATTACCATCAAGTAGGTTTGGGTGTTGCTAGGGCGTGAGCTCTATTACCATCAAGTAGGTTTGGGTGTTGCTAGGGAGCAATGGTGAGCTCTATTACCATCAAGTAGGTTTGGGTGTTGCTAGGGAGTGAGCTCTATTACCATCAAGTAGGTTTGGGTGTTTCTAGGGAGTGAGCTCTATTACCATCAAGTAGGTTTGTGTGTTGCTAGGGAGCAATGGTGAGCTCTATTACCATCAAGTAGGTTTGGGTGTTGCTAGGGAGTGAGCTCTATTACCATCAAGTAGGTTTGGGTGTTGCTAGGGAGTGAGCTCTATTACCATCAAGTAGACATGGGTGTTGCTAGGGAGTGAGCTCTATTACCATCAAGTAGGTTTGGGTGTTGCTTGGGCGTGAGCTCTATTACCATCAAGTAGGTTTGTGTGTTGCTAGGGACATCAAATAGGTTTGGGTGTTGCTAGGTGGTGAGCTCTATTACCATCAAGTAGGTTTGGAGGTGGTGAGCTCTATTACCATCAATTTGGGTGTTGCTAGGGAGTGAGCTCTATTACCATCAAGTAGGTTTGGGTGTTGCTGGTGGTGAGCTCTATTACCATCAAGTAGGTTTGGGTGTTGCTAGGTGGTGAGCTGTATTACCATCAAGTAGGTTTGGGTGTTGCTAGGGCGTGAGCTCCGGCTCAGAGGGTCACGTGTTCAATCCCAGTGCTACTCACTCATTCCCTGGTTAACCTTTAACACTTAATAATTCAGAATGAATGCCTAAACCTAAACCTAAACCTAACCCTTACCCTAAACCTAACCCTTACCCTAAACCTAACCCTAAACCTAAACCTTACACTAACCCTAAACCTAACCCTAAACCTCAAACTAAACCTAACCCTTAACCTAACCCTTTCCCAAACCTTAAACCTTAACTTAGCCACTTGGAATTAATGCAGGAGGAAGAGACAACCCAGGTTGTCCAAAACTCTTTCAAATTTGACGTTGTGAGCAACTTCTAAATTTGATGTTTGGACAAACGTGTATCAACGTCAGAATTTGAAGTCAACTTGGTCAAACCGTGCGATCTTGTTGGAACAGGCTTGGAGGGAGAGAGTTTCTTAAAATGTGTTTATGAACAGTAATCCATTTAGAAAAGGAGGGTAGAGTACCAACACACACGTTTTAATTGTTTGCCTGACCATATGTGATGCTAGTTGTTTGCCTGACCATATGTGATGCTAGTTGTTTGCCTGACCATAAGTGATGCTAGTTGTGTGTCTGACCATATGTGATGCTAGTTGTTTGTCTGACCATATGTGATGCTAGTTGTTTGCCTGACCATATGTGATGCTAGTTGTTTGCCTGACCATATGTGATGCTAGTTGTTTGCCTGACCATATGTGATGCTAGTTGTTTGTCTGACCATATGTGATGCTAGTTGTTTGCCTGACCATATGTGATGCTAGTTGTTTGCCTGACCATATGTGATGCTAGTTGTTTGTCTGACCATATGTGATGCTAGTTGTTTGCCTGACCATATGTGATGCTAGTTGTTTGCCTGACCATATGTGATGCTAGTTGTTTGCCTGACCATATGTGATGCTAGTTGTTTGCCTGACCATATGTGATGCTAGTTGTTTGCCTGACCATATGTGATGCTAGTTGTTTGCCTGACCATATGTGATGCTAGTTGTTTGCCTGACCATATGTGATGCTAGTTGTTTGCCTGACCTTATGTGATGCTAGTTGTTTGCCTGACCATATGTGATGCTAGTTGTTTGCCTGACCATATGTGATGCTAGTTGTTTGTCTGACCATATGTGATGCTAGTTGTTTGCCTGACCATATGTGATGCTAGTTGTTTGTCTGACCATATGTGATGCTAGTTGTTTGTCTGACCATATGTGATGCTAGTTGTTTGTCTGACCATATGTGATGCTAGTTGTTTGCCTGACCATATGTGATGCTAGTTGTTTGCCTGACCATATGTGATGCTAGGTGTTTGTCTGACCATATGTGATGCGGCCAGGCCGCAGATGCCACTCATTGTTGAGAGAAAAAAAGATAACGCTAAGAAAATCTGTTTCTTTCTAAATTTAGATTTAGGATGTTTTTTATTGTTAGAACAAATGGGCATATTTTCTAAAGGTCTGCCCCCACGCCAGCTTGGCTTCCTGAACTCACTAGGAGCTCACCTTTTCATCTCATATTTAATATTGTCCGTCTGACAAACAAAGTATTTTTTGGTTTACACACCTCAGCAATTTGTAACAGTTTTTACCAGAAAGGTTATTTACCTTGTGACATCATTATGTGTATCTCTGAAGGTTCTGAACGGTATGTGACATCATTATGTGTATCTCTGAAGGTTCTGAACAGAACCATGTGACATCACAATGTGTATCTCTGAAGGTTTAAAGTCCTTGTGACATCATTATGTGTATCTCTGAAGGTTCTGAACAGAACCATGTGACATCATTATGTGTATCTCTGAAGGTTCTGAACAGAACCATGGGACATCATTATGTGTATCTCTGAAGGTTCTGAACAGAACCATGGGACATCATTATGTGTATCTCTGAAGGTTCTGAACAGAACCATGTGACATCATAATGTTGATTTGACCCTTGTTTTGAGAGCATGCAGCATTACTAGTCGTTGTTTATGGACCTGTCATGATGAATCATTACTTTTGAGGATTGCATAGATTACGTTGAGTTACATTGAACTGGTTTAAAACAAAATGAATAGAAGAAAATGTACATGACAAAAAGGTAAAGTGTAAAGAGCGTGTGAATTTTTTCCGCTTTTTGTTAAAAATCGCACAAAATTTCAGCGTCCTGCTACCATGCCAGGAATATAGTATATGCATATGATTAGTATGTGTGGATAGAAAACACTCTGAAGTTTCTAAAACTGGTTAAATCATGTCTGTGACTATAACAGAACGTGTGTAGGAGGCAATATCCCAAGGAAAACTCTTCACAAAAAAACACAAAAAAATATCACTCTGTCTCTGTATATTTGATTTCCTGAACCAGCAATTCCGTCCCCTTCAGGTAATTCGAGGGTGTATGCTATCAGATATTAGCTGCTCATGCTTTCGCCTGAAAAGCATTTAAAAAATCTGACATGTTGGCTCCATTCACAACGAGTGTAGCTTTAACCTGTTGAAACTCTGGGTGGCGCTATTTCATTTTTGGATGAAAAACGTTCCCGTTTTAAACAAGATATTTTGTCACAAAAATATGCTCGACTATGCATATAATTGATAGCTTTGGAAAGAAAACACTCTGAATTTTCCAGAACTGCAAAGATATTGTCTGTGGGTGCCCTAGAACGGGAGCTACAGGCAAAACCAAGATGAAACGGCAACCAGGAAACCAGCAGGATTTTTGAGGCTCCGTTTTCCATTGTCTCCTTATATGGCTGTGAATGCGAGAGGAATGAGCCTGCCCTTTCTGTCGTTTCCCCAAGGTGTCTGCAGCATTGTGACATATTTGTAGGCATATCATTGGAAGATTGACCATAAGAGACTACATTTCCAGGTGTCCGCCCGGTGTCCTCCATCGAAATTGGTGCGTCTTTTTCTCAGCTGCAGGTATTTTTCCATGCGATTCTGAGGGGAAAGCAGGCTTCCACGAACTGCATATCAATGAAGAGATATGTGAAAAAACACCTTGAGGATTGATTCTAAACAGCGTTTGCCATGTTTCGTATTATGGAGTTAATTCTTTGACGTTTTGGTGACTGAATTTTCGAGTTCGATATAAATCTGATGTACAAAATGGATTTCTCCTACACAAAGATTCTTTCAGGAAAAACTGAACATTTGCTATGTAACTGAGAGTCTCCTGAAAACATCTGAAGCTCTTCATAGGAAATGATTTTATTTATTTGGTTATCTGGTTTTTGTGAAAATGTTGCGTGCTAAATGCTACTCAAAATGCTAAGCTAGTTAGCATACTCTTACACAAATTAGTGATTTGCTATGGTTCAAAAGCATATTTTCAAAATCTGAGATGACAGTGTTGTTAAGAAAAGGCTACAGGTGCATTATTTTCATTTTATTTGCGATTTTCAGAAATCGTTAACGTGTTGCTTGAGGGCTTTATTCACGATCCCGGATATGGGATGGGGATCAACAGGTTAAAGTCATGGGGATCAGGTTGAATCCCAGCTAGCCACTTAGTTTCTGTTTTAAAGTTGGGGATCAGGTTGAATCCCAGCGCTAGCCACTTAGTTTCTGTTTTAAAGTAATGGGGATAAAGAGTAAAGTCATGGTTCCATTCCAGTGCTAGCCACTTAGTTTCTGTTTTAAAGTCATGTGGATCTGGTTGAATCCAGCTCTAGCCACTTATTTCTGTTTTAATGTCATGGGGATCAGGTTCAATCACAGAAAGTCCAGGTTGAATCAGCGCTCCACTTAGTTTCTGTTTTAAAGTCATGGGGATCAGGTTCCATGAAGTTTCTGTTTTAAAGTCATGGGGATCAGGTTGAATCCCAGCGCTATAGTTTCTGTTTTAAAGTCATGGGGATCAGGTTGAATCCCAGCGCTAGCTACTGTAGTTTCTGTTTTAAAGTCATGGGGATCAGGATATAAGGACCATCTTGTTGTCAGATACCAGCACCTGGTTAGTCCTGAACCAGCACCTGTTTAGTCCTTGCACCTTCTAATGAACCAGCACCTGGTTGGTATAACCAGCACCTGGTTGTTGTAACCAGCACCTGGTTGGTCCTGAACCAGCACCTGGTTGGTCCTTAACCAGCACCTGGTTGTTCTGCACCAAGAGCACCTGGTTGGTATAACCAGCACCTGGTTGGTCCTTAACCAGCACCTGGTTGGTCCTTAACCAGCACCTGGTTGGTACTTAACCAGCACCTGGTTGGTCCTGAAACAGCACCTGGTTGGTCCTTAACCAGCACCTGGTTGGTCCTGAACCAGCACCTGGATCAGAATGTACAGTGTTCTCTTTTCCTTTCTGTTCTCTTTTGTCTTTCTGCACCAAGATGATATAAGAGTTGTAGATGTTTCAGTCTGTTGTTGTTCTGAACCAAGAGGATATAAGAGTTGTAGATACCTCAGTCTGTTGTTGTTCTGAACCAAGAGGATATAAGAGTTGTAGATACCTCAGTCTGTTGTTGTTCTGAACCAAGAGGATATAAGAGTTGTAGATACCTCAGTCTGTTGTTGTTCTGAACCAAGAGGATATAAGAGTTGTAGATACCTCAGTCTGTTGTTGTTCTGAACCAAGAGGATATAAGAGTTGTAGATACCTCAGTCTGTTGTTGTTCTGAACCAAGAGGATATAAGAGTTGTAGATGCTTCAGTCTGTTGTTGTTCTGCACCAAGAGGATATAAGAGTTGTAGATACCTCAGTCTGTTGTTGTTCTGAACCAAGAGGATATAAGAGTTGTAGATACCTCAGTCTGTTGTTGTTCTGAACCAAGAGGATATAAGAGTTGTAGATGCTTCAGTCTGTTGTTGTTCTGAACCAATAGGATATAAGAGTTGTAGATGCCTCAGTCTGTTGTTGTTCTGAACCAAGAGGATATAAGAGTTGTAGATGCTTCAGCCGGATGAACTGATACGTATTGAATGTTTACTTCCTGGAATGGTGGAATGTCAGTGTGTGTATTTATAACCTATTGTGGTCATCTCTAGGGGACAATTACACTGTCACACAGGTGTGTGTGTGTGTGTGTGTGTGTGTGTGTGTGTGTGTGTGTGTGTGTGTGTGTGTGTGTGTGTGTGTGTGTGTGTGTAGTGAAGCATTCACAAAGGGGGAGACGAGGCGTAATCGCAAGAGGTGAAGTCATAATTACCCTGGAACAAGAGGAGGGTGTTCCTGGAGCAGCTGGGAAAGGCAGTTGTGAAGCCGCTGAACCAAAAGCAGCATCTCCCTCATTGAAGAGGAGGTTGTTCCTGGAGCTGCTGGGAAATGTAGTTGTGAAGCCGCTGAACCAAAGAAGGCAGCATCTCCCTCACCGAAGAGGCGTCAGCGCTTGTCAAAGTCCTACGGCGCCTTGTGATCAACAACCCGAGGATCCCGCCGCTGCCCTGCGGGAGAGGGAGAGGTGTCAATCTGTTCCACTGGATGTCATAAGGTGAATTCACCAATTTGTAAGTCGCTCTGGATAAGAGCGTCTGCCAAATGACTTAAATGTACCCACCAAAGAAGGACTCCAACACACACGGTGTGCTTGGCTAAAGCCCCAGTGAACGACAGATTTGTACCTTGTCAGCTCGGGGATTTGAACTTGCAACCTTTTGGTTATTAGTCCAACACTCTAACCACTAGGCTACCCTGCATACCCGGGTATGGATGGGGGACCTGACCTTGACGGAGAATACCGGGCTATGGATGGGGGACCTGACCTTGACAGAGAACAAGGGTTTGTGAATGAAGGACCGGAGTTTGACAGACCCGGGTTACAGGGGAGAACTAGAGTGTCCCGGTCTATCCAAGGTGGTTCGTGTGACCACTCTATGCCTGACCTCATTGGGGTAGACAAAGGTTATTGCTACGGGGACATTTGTAGAGAATATGACACCTGGAACGTTACTTACCGGTGACATTGATGAAACCGTACCAAGTGTATAAACTTGATGGGAGACTATCAAGTTTAAATCACTCTAGTTTGCTATCACGGTAAAGGCCTGACGTCTCTGTGTTTTCTGTGGTGTTTAACTGGAAGACAACATCTACTCAGTCTCTAATAGCCAGTGGATCACAATACAGGGCAGATCTACGGATCTTGTTGACCTGTGCATCTGGCCGATACATGGATGAGCCCGGACCAGCCCTGGTAGATCGGCCTTACTAAGCAGCAAGGTGGCGTTTGATAACTTAGGGTTTACGATTGGGACAGGTGCACGCTTCTCAGAGATGATGTGAGATACTGTCCCACATACTGTCCCACATCAGCAGCCTTGAAAAGGTCATATTTGCAACCCGACCCATGAACCAGATGGTTGGGGTTGAAGAACTGGAACATCAACCAGGTGTCAGATGTGCCACACACTGTGTATATTAGTAAAGATATAGGTGGATAGCATATGTAATCACTGTCATATCGCTTGGTACATGTGTCATGACAAAGTGCTTGTGGTGTACTATTCAATGTCCACATCCATATGTGAATAAAGACAATATTGTTCAGAGATGGAATAACCAGTCACATGGAATAACCAGTCACATTACAAAACATTACAGTCAATACATCCATTTGCACAGCAGGGCATCGTGACGGCATACATTTTCAAAGAACACAACCTCTATTGCGCACAGAAAGGAATCAAAGGGGTGACTGGGGCCTCCATAGATTACCACCTAGTCGTCTCTCTCCTCGTCATCGGCCATATACTTGAGAGAAAGAGAAATAACCATATTACCAACAGGAAATAGACACAAGCAAAGTGTAATCACAGTATACACTCCTATATCAGTACACACTACCATATCAGTATACACTACTATATCAGTACACACTACCATATCAGTATACACTACTATATCAGTACACACTACCATATCAGTATACACTACTATATCAGTATATCAGTATACACTACCATATCAGTATACACTAATATCAGTATATCAGTATTACCATATCAGTATACACTACATATCAAAGTATACATACATATCAGTATACACTACCATATCAGTACACACTACCATATCAGTACACACTACCATATCAGTACACACTACCATATCAGTACACACTACTATATCAGTATACACTACCATATCAGTATACACTACTATATCAGTATATCAGTATACACTACCAAATCAGTACACACTACCATATCAGTACACTCTACCATATCAGTATACACTACCATATCAGTATACACTACCATATCAGTATACACTACCATATCAGTATACACTACCATATCAGTATACACTACCATATCAGTATACACTACCATATCAGTACACACTACTATATCAGTACACACTACCATATCAGTACACACTACCATATCAGTACACACTACCATATCAGTATACACTACCATATCAGTACACACTACTATATCAGTATACACTACTATATCAGTATACACTACTATATCAGTATACACTACCATATCAGTACACACTACCATATCAGTATACACTACTATATCAGTACACACTACCATATCAGTACACACTACTATATCAGTATACACTACCATATCAGTATACACTACCATATTAGTACACACTACTATATCAGTATATCAGTATACACTACCAAATCAGTATACACTACCATATCAGTACACACTACCATATCAGTACACACTACCATATCAGTATACTCTACCATATCAGTATACACTACCATATCACACTACCATATCAGTATACACTACCATATCAGTATACACTACCATATCAGTACACACTACCATATCAGTACACACTACCATATCAGTACACACTACCATATCAGTACACACTACCATATCAGTATACACTACCATATCAGTATACACTACCATATCACACTACCATATCAGTATACACTACCATATCAGTATACACTACCATATCAGTATACACTACCATATCAGTATACACTACCATATCAGTATACACTACCATATCAGTACACACTACCATATCAGTATACACTACCATATCTGTACACACTCCTATATCAGTATACACTACCATATCAGTATACACTACCATATTAGTACACACTACCAGTATATCAGTATACACTACCAAATCAGTATACACTACCATATCAGTACACACTACCATATCAGTACACACTACCATATCAGTACACTCTACCAAATCAGTATACACTACCATATCACACTACCATATCAGTATACACTACCATATCAGTATACAATACCATATCAGTATACAATACCATATCAGTATACAATACCACATCACACTACCATATCAGTACACACTACCATATCAGTACACACTACCATATCAGTACACACTACCATATCAGTATACACTACCATATCACACTACCATATCAGTATACACTACCATATCAGTATACACTACCATATCACACTACCATATCAGTATACACTACCATATCAGTATACACTACCATATCAGTATACACTACCATATCACACTACCATATCAGTTTACACTACCATATCAGTATACACTACCATATCAGTATACACTACCATATCAGTATACACTACCATATCAGTATACACTACCATATCAGTACACACTACCATATCAGTACACACTACCATATCAGTACACAGTACCATATCAGTATACACTACCATATCAGTACACACTACCATATCAGTACACACTACCATATCACACTACCATATCAGTACACACTACCATATCAGTACACACTACCATATCAGTACACACTACCATATCAGTATACACTACCATATCAGTACACACTACCATATCAGTACACACTACCATATCACACTACCATATCAGTACACACTACCATATCACACTACCATATCAGTATACACTACCATATCACACTACCATATCAGTATACTCTACCATATCAGTATACACTACCATACCAGTACACACTACCATATCACTGTCCTCTGACATCATTACAATTCTGAAATGCACAATGGCTTGAGTTAAGGACATAGAGGTCTGTAATTGGCTGGTAAACCAGTTGCAGTAGGTGTCACAGACAAACAACATTCCATGGTGAGTTAAGGACATAGAGGTCTGTAATTGGCTGGTAAACGTGACAGTTGCAGTAGGTGTCACAGACAAACAACATTCCATGGTGAGTTAAGGACATAGGGGTCTGTATCAGCTGGTAAACGTGACAGTTGCAGTAGGTGTCACAGACAAACAACATTCCATGGTGAGTTAAGGACATAGAGGTCTGTAATTGGCTGGTAAACGTGACAGTTGCAGTAGGTGTCACAGACAAACAACATTCCATGGTGAGTTCAGGACATAGAGGTCTGTAATTGGCTGGTAAACGTGACAGTTGCAGTAGGTGTCACAGACAAACAGCATTCCATGGTCAGTTAAGGACATAGAGGTCTGTATCAGTATAAATGTGACCATATTGCAGTAGGTGTCACAGACAAACAATATTCCATGGTGAGTTAAGGACATAGAGGTCTGTAATTGGCTGGTAAACGTGACAGTTGCAGTATACAGACATATTACATTCCATGGTGAGTTATCAGTATACACTCTGTAATTGGCTGGTAAACGTGACAGTTGCTATAGGTGTCACACAAACAACATTCCATGGTGAGTTAAGGACATAGGGGTCTGTAATCAGTAAACGTGACATATGCAGTAGGTGTCACAGACAAACAACATTCCATGGTGAGTTAAGGACATAGAGGTCTGTAATTGGCTGGTAAATGACAGTTGCAGTAGGTGTCATCAGACAAACACATTCCATGGTGAGTTAAGGACATAGCGGTCTGTAATTGGCTGGTAAACGTGACAGTTGCAGTAGGTGTCACAGACAATACATTCCATGGTGAGGTAAGGACATAGAGGTCTGTATTGGCTGGTAAACGTGACAGTTGCAGTAGGTGTCACAGACACATTACATTCCACGGTGGGTTACAGTTAGGCACAGGGGGTACACTGTGAAAGGTGTCAGAGAGCTACATCTACCATCATCCTGAGGAGCTACTAGCAACAACAGTTAGAAACATGAGGCACTTTCCCTGTGGTTATTGACCGTGTGCTGTTTGGGGTTTGCTTCCATTCCCTAGTACTTATAATCGCTGTATCAAAAGAACCATGTTACCAATTACACACATATATCGAAATAGCTACGGTGTTGGACATGGCCATGTAAACAGAAGACAATTCGATTCACTCCGTGTCTCTTACCGAAATGAATATGGCAACTGGCCCCTATTGGACAGATCGTGGCTTCCACTGTTAGAATGGCTGGGTGAGAAGTGGTGGGGTTCTGTCTCCGAAGAGCAGCTAATATCATCCCTAAATAGACCTGAAGTTACTGTAGGAGCTATTATGGTACATACCATATCAGTATACACTAGCCCTGACAA
Source organism: Oncorhynchus masou masou (assembly GCF_036934945.1). Taxonomy (NCBI): domain Eukaryota; kingdom Metazoa; phylum Chordata; class Actinopteri; order Salmoniformes; family Salmonidae; genus Oncorhynchus; species Oncorhynchus masou. The sequence continues at coordinate 44,364 of NW_027008672.1, forward strand.
TAGCCTCATCCCATTTGCTATATACAATATGTCAGTATTACAAATGCACAGACTATCAGACTGGGACAGAGGTGAACCTGTTGCAGATAGAGGATGTGATTTAAGCAGTACCAGAAGGTTACTTGATGGCTCGACCGAGAGAAATACCCGATAAGGTAACCTGTGATAAGTGCGGGTTTGTGCCTGTAAAAGATGTAGTAGTCAACAGCGTGATTGACACAGCTATACACTTCAACACCATGGCACGTTTGCTGGACTATATGAGCAAGGTTGAAAAGGTGACCTTTGTACCAAGACCCCTTCCTACGCTGCAAGAGATCTGCAGGAGCAGGATGGTGAAAGATGTAGCAGGACCAATCAGGAGACAATGGGAGATGGAAACTCCACCCCATCTCAACCACTTCATACAGGCCGGTCCATATGCAAAGAGATAGAGGACATGAACATTGACCTCCTGCACATCTAAATGAATATATCAGGCAGTATAAGTCTCATTATACCATTATGTATCCTTGGTTTGACATGACAGCAATAAAGTGAATCACCAGTCATTTCAGAGTCTTTTCTATTCACACAGATTACAAACAGCAGTAACATTGCCACCACACATGTTCCACCCAGAGATTATGGCTGGGCTTCCCACCCAGTACCGCTTCATCCAAGTGTGTCTGGGTTATCCAACAAGAGTCCATTCAGAGGTTTCTAGCCTTTACAGTTGCATCCAAGCGTGTCTCTATATCCAGCAATTAACAATACATCCCACACAGGCTGTTTAGCAACCCGTTTACCACTTATCACACTGTGGCTGTAGTATCCACACAGGCTTACTGTCTCCACCCCTGTCAGGTTTATCTACCCTTCAGTCTTCTCTGGTTGTATCCACACAGGCTTACTGTCTCCACCCCTGTCAGGTTTATCTACCCTTCAGTCTTCTCTGGTTGTATCCACACAGGCTTACTGTCTCCACCCCTGTCAGGTTTATCTACCCTTCAGTCTTCTCTGGTTCTATCCACACAGGCTTACTGTCTCCACCCCTGTCAGGGTTATCTACTCTTCACCCAGTCTTCTCTGGTTCTATCCACACAGGCTTACTGTCTCCACTACTGTCAGGTTTATCTACCCTTCAGTCTTCTCTGGTTGTATCCACACAGGCTTACTGTCTCCACCCCTGTCAGGTTTATCTACCCTTCAGTCTTCTCTGGTTGTATCCACACAGGCTTACTGTCTCCACTACTGTCAGGTTTATCTACCCTTCAGTCTTCTCTGGTTGTATCCACACAGGCTTACTGTCTCCACCCCTGTCAGGTTTATCTACCCTTCAGTCTTCTCTGGTTGTATCCACACAGGCTTACTGTCTCCACCCCTGTCAGGTTTATCTACCCTTCACCCAGTCTTCTCTGGTTGTATCCAAACAGGCTTACTGTCTCCACCCCTGTCAGGTTTATCTACCCTTCAGTCTTCTCTGGTTGTATCCACACAGGCTTACTGTCTCCACCCCTGTCAGGTTTATCTACCCTTCAGTCTTCTCTGGTTGTATCCAAACAGGCTTACTGTCTCCACCCTGTCAGGGTTATCTACCCTTCAGTCTTCTCTGGTTGTATCCACACAGGCTGTCTCCACCCCTGTCAGGTTTATCTACCCTTCAGTCTGTCTGGTTGTATCCACACAGGCTTACTGTCTCCACCCCTGTCAGGTTTATCTACCCTTCAGTCTTCTCTGGTTGTATCCACACAGGCTTACTGTCTCCACCCCTGTCAGGTTTATCTACCCTTCAGTCTTCTCTGGTTGTATCCACACAGGCTTACTGTCTCCACCCCTGTCAGGGTTATCTACCCTTCAGTCTTCTCTGGTTGTATCCACACAGGCTTACTGTCTCCACCCCCGTCAGGTTTATCTACCCTTCAGTCTTCTCTGGTTGTATCCACACAGACTGTCTCCACCCCTGTCAGGTTTATCTACCCTTCAGTCTTCTCTGGTTGTATCCACACAGGCTTACTGTCTCCACCCCATCTTATCTACCACTTCAGTCTTCTCTGGTTGTATCCACACAGGCTTACTGTCTCCACCCCTGTCAGGTTTATCTACCCTTCAGTCTTCTCTGGTTGTATCCACACAGGCTTACTGTCTCCACCCCTGTCAGGTTTATCTACCCTTCAGTCTTCATGGTTGTATCCACCAGGCTTACTGTCTCCACCCCTGTCAGGTTTATCACCCTTCAGTCTTCTAAAGTTGTATCCACACAGGCTTACTGTCTCCACCCCTGTCAGGGTTATCTATTCACCCAGTCTTCTCTGGTTGTATCCACACAGGCTTACTGTCTCCACCCCTGTCAGGTTTATCTATTCAGTCTTCTCTGGTTGTATCCACACAGGCTTACTGTCTCCACCCCTGTCAGGGTTATCTATTCAGTCTTCTCTGGTTGTATCCACACAGGCTTACTGTCTCCACCCCTGTCAGGTTTATCTACCCTTCAGTCTTCTCTGGTTCTATCCACACAGGCTTACTGTCTCCACCCTGTCAGGTTTATCTACCCTTCAGTCTTCTCTGGTTGTATCCACACAGGCTTACTGTCTCCACCCCTGTCAGGTTTATCTACCCTTCAGTCTTCTCTGGTTCTATCCACAGGCTTACTGTCTCCACCCCTGTCAGGGTTATCTACCCTTCAGTCTTCTCTGGTTGTATCCACACAGGCTTACTGTCTCCACCCCTGTCAGGGTTATCTACCCTTCACCCAGTCTTCTCTGGTTGTATCCACACAGGCTTACTGTCTCCACCCCTGTCAGGTTTATCTACCCTTCAGTCTTCTCTGGTTCTATCCACACAGGCTTACTGTCTCCACCCCTGTCAGGGTTATCTACCCTTCAGTCTTCTCTGGTTGTATCCACACAGGCTTACTGTCTCCACCCCTGTCAGGTTTATCTACCCTTCAGTCTTCTCTGGTTGTATCCACACAGGCTTACTGTCTCCACCCCTGTCAGGTTTATCTACCCTTCAGTCTTCTCTGGTTGTATCCACACAGGCTTACTGTCTCCACCCCTGTCAGGGTTATCTACCCTTCACCCAGTCTTCTCTGGTTGTATCCACACAGGCTTACTGTCTCCACCCCTGTCAGGTTTATCTACCCTTCAGTCTTCTCTGGTTGTATCCACAGGCTTACTGTCTCCACCCTGTCAGGGTTATCTACCCTTCAGTCTTCTCTGGTGTATCCACACAGGCTTACTGTCTCCACCCCTGTCAGGTTTATCACCCTTCAGTCTTCTCTGGTTGTATCCACACAGGCTTACTGTCTCCACCCCTGTCAGGGTTATCTACCCTTCAGTCTTCTGGTTGTATCCACACAGGCTTACTGTCTCCACCCCTGTCAGGTTTATCTACCCTTCACCCAGTCTTCTCTGGTTGTATCCACACACTTACTGTCTCCACCCCTGTCAGGTTTATCACTGTTCACCCAGTCTTCTGTTGTATCCACACAGGCTTACTGTCTCACCACTGTCTTATCTACCCTTCAGTCTTCTCTGGTTGTATCCACACAGGCTTACTGTCTCCACCCTGTCTCACCCTTCGCCCAGTCTTCTCTGGTTGTATCCACACAGGCTTACTGTCTCCACCCTGTCAGGTTTATCACTGTCTCCAGTCTTCTGGTTGTTTATTCAGCCCTGGGCACTCAGCCACTGTCTGTTAGCACTGTCTTTACCACTGTATCAGGGAAGCAGGTAAATAGCAAGGTCTGCTCTTCAGATCTACATCATTTGGCCTGTCTCAGCACTGTCTCAACACTGTTTCAGCACTGTCTCAGCACTGTCTCAACACTGTCTCAGCACTGTCTCAACACTGTCTCAGCACTGTCTCAGCACTGTCTCAACACTGTCTCAGCACTGTCTCAACACTGTCTCAGCACTGTCTCAGCACTGTCTCAACACTCTCTCAGCACTGTCCCAACACTGTCTCAGCACTGGGGAAGAAGTATCAAGTCTATTGGAAATGGCTTGGAGGGAAGTAACTTATGGCAACTGGCCTATATTTTATATTAGTGGGACAATGGAACATAGTGTTTAACATGATCCTATTGTCTATTGGCTTCAAGAAGATATTGACTTTATCCATTACAACAATCTGAGCCCCCTTATCTGCTGGTTTAATCACTATACACTGATTGATGTTGAATGTTTCTAGAGCTTGATTTTTTTTTTTAAATGCTTCTGAATTGAGAAAAGGAAGCCACATCCCTACGTATAAGAGTCTGTATAGTTTCTGACACGGACTCCAACTGAGGTTCCCAATGTGACGGGTTTGGAAATTGTATATGAGGAAAATATGCTTCATATTCAAAATGATCTGATAACTTCAATCTTCTATGATAGATCCCCTTCGGAACTCCCCACAGTCCACCTGTGTCATAACTTCTCCTTGTCCGGGCGGCGCTCGGCGTCGGCGTCGCCGGCCTACTAGACATCACTGATCCTTGTTTCCTTTTCCGTTTGTTTTGTCTTTGGTTCTTTCACACCTGGTTTCATTTGCTTTCATTGCAGTGTGTATAATTACCCCTGTTGCCTGCTTAGGTTTGTGCGGGATTGTTCATTTCATTTTGCTCGTTGAGGTTGTGCCTCAGTTATTTTCTTGTATATACCGATTGTGTGTAAATTTAAGGAGCGTTGTTTTTTCCTCCTTTTCGTGAGTAACTGTGTTCTCTTTTGTCGTGGGTGTTTATTTTGGTATTCTACCTGACCCTATTGTTGTGGACTTGCCTATTAAAAGACGCTACTTGGACATCTCTGCTCTCCTGTGCTTGACTCCTTCATCTACCTCTAAATCAATATCACAACAACCTGTTTAGGAGTTGGAATGAAAGTCAGTCCTCTTTCTAGAACCTCTCGGCTTGGTTGACCCCAGTGGGACATTGCTGGTCAAGACCTCAAATCGGTTGTGAAGTAGCATGGACATGTTGATGGAACAAGGTCACTAAACTGGTGGTTAGACAGGGTACATCCAAGAGCCTCTGCTGTCATCTAGAGGGTGTTTCTCTGTACTGCTTGAAACATGGAGACTCAATGGAGGCCCAGTGGATAGACAGGGTACATCCAAGAGCCTCTGCTGTCATCTACAGGGTGTTTCTCTGTACTGCTTGAAACATGGAGACTCAATGGAGGCCCAGTGCACGTGCTCAAAGTCAGAACCAAACAATTGTTGGTCAGGTTGTGATCTATAAAGCAGTATGTTCTTCAGTTAGATGCCAACTAATATTCCTACAGGGACAATAGGTGGGGCAGGAGGAAGAATGGTGGTCCTGATTTACACAGGGACAATAGGTGGGGCAGGAGGAAGAATGGTGGTCCTGATTTACACAGGGACAATAGGTGAGGCAGGAGGAAGAATGGTTGTCCTGATTTACACAGGGACAATAGGTGGGGCAGGAGGAAGAATGGTGGTCCTGATTTACACAGGGACAATAGGTGGGGCAGGAGGAAGAATGGTGGTCCTGATTTACAGGGACAATAGGTGAGGCAGGAGGAAGAATGGTGGTCCTGATTTACACAGGGACAATAGGTGGGGCAGGAGGAAGAATGGTGGTCCTGATTTACACAGGGACAATAGGTGGGGCAGGAGGAAGAATGGTGGTCCTGATTTACACAGGGACAATAGGTGGGGCAGGAGGAAGAATGGTGGTCCTGATTTACACAGGGACAATAGGTGGGGCAGGAGGAAGAATGGTGGTCCTGATTTACACAGGGACAATAGGTGGGGCAGGAGGAAGAATGGTGGTCCTGATTTACACAGGGACAATAGGTGAGGCAGGAGGAAGAATGGTTGTCCTGATTTACACAGGGACAATAGGTGGGGCAGGAGGAAGAATGGTGGTCCTGATTTACACAGGGACAATAGGTGGGGCAGGAGGAAGAATGGTGGTCCTGATTTACACAGGGACAATAGGTGAGGCAGGAGGAAGAATGGTGGTCCTGATTTACACAGGGACAATAGGTGGGGCAGGAGGAAGAATGGTGGTCCTGATTTACACAGGGACAATAGGTGGGGCAGGAGGAAGAATGGTGGTCCTGATTTACACAGGGGCAATAGGTGGGGCAGGAGGAAGAATGGTGGTCCTGATTTACACAGGGACAATAGGTGGGGCAGGAGGAAGAATGGTGGTCCTGATTTACACAGGGACAATAGGTGGGGCAGGAGGAAGAATGGTGGTCCTGATTTACACAGGGACAATAGGTGGGGCAGGAGGAAGAATGGTGGTCCTGATTTACACAGGGACAATAGGTGGGGCAGGAGGAAGAATGGTGGTCCTGATTTACACAGGGACAATAGGTGGGGCAGGAGGAAGAATGGTGGTCCTGATTTACACAGGGACAATAGGTGGGGCAGGAGGAAGAATGGTGGTCCTGATTTACACAGGGACAATAGGTGGGGCAGGAGGAAGAATGGTGGTCCTGATTTACACAGGGACAATAGGTGGGGCAGGAGGAAGAATGGTGGTCCTGATTTACACAGGGGCAATAGGTGAGGCAGGAGGAAGAATGGTGGTCCTGATTTACACAGGGACAATAGGTGAGGCAGGAGGAAGAATGGTGGTCCTGATTTACACAGGGACAATAGGTGGGGCAGGAGGAAGAATGGTGGTCCTGATTTACACAGGGACAATAGGTGAGGCAGGAGGAAGAATGGTGGTCCTGATTTACACAGGGACAATAGGTGAGGCAGGAGGAAGAATGGTGGTCCTGATTTACACAGGGACGTAGGTGGGGCAGGAGGAAGAATGGTGGTCCTGATTTACACAGGGACGTAGGTGGGGCAGGAGGAAGAATGGTGGTCCTGATTTACACAGGGACAATAGGTGGGGCAGGAGGAAGAATGGTGGTCCTGATTTACACAGGGACAATAGGTGGGGCAGGAGGAAGAATGGTGGTCCTGATTTACACAGGGACAATAGGTGGGGCAGCAGGAAGAATGGTGGTCCTGATTTTCACAGGGACAATAGGTGGGGCAGGAGGAAGAATGGTGGTCCTGATTTACACAGGGACAATAGGTGAGGCAGGAGGAAGAATGGTGGTCCTGATTTACACAGGGACAATAGGTGGGGCAGGAGGAAGAATGGTGGTCCTGATTTACACAGGGACAATAGGTGGGGCAGGAGGAAGAATGGTGGTCCTGATTTACACAGGGACAATAGGTGGGGCAGGAGGAAGAATGGTGGTCCTGATTTACACAGGGACAATAGGTGGGGCAGGAGGAAGAATGGTGGTCCTGATTTACACAGGGACAATAGGTGGGGCAGGAGGAAGAATGGTGGTCCTGATTTACACAGGGACAATAGGTGGGGCAGGAGGAAGAATGGTGGTCCTGATTTACACAGGGACAATAGGTGGGGCAGGAGGAAGAATGGTGGTCCTGATTTACACAGGGACAATAGGTGGGGCAGGAGGAAGAATGGTGGTCCTGATTTACACAGGGACAATAGGTGGGGCAGGAGGAAGAATGGTGGTCCTGATTTACACAGGGACAATAGGTGGGGCAGGAGGAAGAATGGTGGTCCTGATTTACACAGGGACAATAGGTGGGGCAGGAGGAAGAATGGTGGTCCTGATTTACACAGGGGCAATAGGTGAGGCAGGAGGAAGAATGGTGGTCCTGATTTACACAGGGACAATAGGTGAGGCAGGAGGAAGAATGGTGGTCCTGATTTACACAGGGACAATAGGTGGGGCAGGAGGAAGAATGGTGGTCCTGATTTACACAGGGACAATAGGTGAGGCAGGAGGAAGAATGGTGGTCCTGATTTACACAGGGACAATAGGTGAGGCAGGAGGAAGAATGGTGGTCCTGATTTACACAGGGACGTAGGTGGGGCAGGAGGAAGAATGGTGGTCCTGATTTACACAGGGACGTAGGTGGGGCAGGAGGAAGAATGGTGGTCCTGATTTACACAGGGACAATAGGTGGGGCAGGAGGAAGAATGGTGGTCCTGATTTACACAGGGACAATAGGTGGGGCAGGAGGAAGAATGGTGGTCCTGATTTACACAGGGACAATAGGTGGGGCAGCAGGAAGAATGGTGGTCCTGATTTTCACAGGGACAATAGGTGGGGCAGGAGGAAGAATGGTGGTCCTGATTTACACAGGGACAATAGGTGGGGCAGGAGGAAGAATGGTGGTCCTGATTTACACAGGGACAATAGGTGGGGCAGGAGGAAGAATGGTGGTCCTGATTTACACAGGGACAATAGGTGGGCAGGAGGAAGAATGGTGGTCCTGATTTACACAGGGACAATAGGTGAGGCAGGAGGAAGAATGGTGGTCCTGATTTACACAGGGACAATAGGTGGGGCAGGAGGAAGAATGGTGGTCCTGATTTACACAGGGACAATAGGTGGGGCAGGAGGAAGAATGGTGGTCCTGATTTACACAGGGACAATAGGTGGGGCAGGAGGAAGAATGGTGGTCCTGATTTACACAGGGACAATAGGTGGGGCAGGAGGAAGAATGGTGGTCCTGATTTACACAGGGACAATAGGTGGGGCAGGAGGAAGAATGGTGGTCCTGATTTACACAGGGACAATAGGTGGGGCAGGAGGAAGAATGGTGGTCCTGATTTACACAGGGACAATAGGTGGGGCAGGAGGAAGAATGGTGGTCCTGATTTACACAGGGACAATAGGTGGGGCAGGAGGAAGAATGGTGGTCCTGATTTACACAGGGACAATAGGTGGGGCAGGAGGAAGAATGGTGGTCCTGATTTACACAGGGACAATAGGTGGGGCAGGAGGAAGAATGGTGGTCCTGATTTACACAGGGACAATAGGTGGGGCAGGAGGAAGAATGGTGGTCCTGATTTACACAGGGGCAATAGGTGAGGCAGGAGGAAGAATGGTGGTCCTGATTTACACAGGGACAATAGGTGAGGCAGGAGGAAGAATGGTGGTCCTGATTTACACAGGGACAATAGGTGGGGCAGGAGGAAGAATGGTGGTCCTGATTTACACAGGGACAATAGGTGAGGCAGGAGGAAGAATGGTGGTCCTGATTTACACAGGGACAATAGGTGAGGCAGGAGGAAGAATGGTGGTCCTGATTTACACAGGGACGTAGGTGGGGCAGGAGGAAGAATGGTGGTCCTGATTTACACAGGGACGTAGGTGGGGCAGGAGGAAGAATGGTGGTCCTGATTTACACAGGGACAATAGGTGGGGCAGGAGGAAGAATGGTGGTCCTGATTTACACAGGGACAATAGGTGGGGCAGGAGGAAGAATGGTGGTCCTGATTTACACAGGGACAATAGGTGGGGCAGCAGGAAGAATGGTGGTCCTGATTTTCACAGGGACAATAGGTGGGGCAGGAGGAAGAATGGTGGTCCTGATTTACACAGGGACAATAGGTGGGGCAGGAGGAAGAATGGTGGTCCTGATTTACACAGGGACAATAGGTGGGGCAGGAGGAAGAATGGTGGTCCTGATTTACACAGGGACAATAGGTGGGGCAGGAGGAAGAATGGTGGTCCTGATTTACACAGGGACAATAGGTGGGGCAGGAGGAAGAATGGTGGTCCTGATTTACACAGGGACAATAGGTGGGGCAGGAGGAAGAATGGTGGTCCTGATTTACACAGGGACAATAGGTGGGGCAGGAGGAAGAATGGTGGTCCTGATTTACACAGGGACAATAGGTGGGGCAGGAGGAAGAATGGTGGTCCTGATTTACACAGGGACAATAGGTGGGGCAGGAGGAAGAATGGTGGTCCTGATTTACACAGGGACAATAGGTGGGGCAGGAGGAAGAATGGTGGTCCTGATTTACACAGGGACAATAGGTGGGGCAGGAGGAAGAATGGTGGTCCTGATTTACACAGGGACAATAGGTGAGGCAGGAGGAAGAATGGTGGTCCTGATTTACACAGGGACAATAGGTGGGGCAGGAGGAAGAATGGTGGTCCTGATTTACACAGGGACAATAGGTGGGGCAGGAGGAAGAATGGTGGTCCTGATTTACACAGGGACAATAGGTGGGCAGGAGGAAGAATGGTGGTCCTGATTTACACAGGGACAATAGGTGGGCAGGAGGAAGAATTGTGGTCCTGATTTACACAGGGACAATAGGTGGGCAGGAGGAAGAATGGTGGTCCTGATTTACACAGGGACAATAGATGGGGCAGGAGGAAGAATGGTGGTCCTGATTTACACAATTCCTCTTTTTTCTTTAGAGCTTCAGATTGAGATTGTTGTTATTCTCCAATATGTTTTTCTTCAGTGTTGCACACTGGGTTCTCCAAGGGGAAAACTCCCTCTATTCTCCTCTTGACTGTTGGAGCTCGTTGCTTTTGCTGGGAATTGTCCCCTTTTGGTGTCTAGTTTTAGCTGAGTCCCCAGTTATAATCCATGTGGTTCATTTAAAAGTTTGCAAAAATATTAAAAGTACATTTGAAAAAATGTGCTCCTCGACATTTCCCCACAATAGGCTTTTTCAGACAATGGACCAAAAGTAGCCAATCAAAGCCAAAGGAGATGAGCAGCAGCAGCAGCAGCAGCATCAGTGTCTGGAATGCTGGGTTACTATGGTTACTACGTTTACTGAAGATGATGCATTGCTGAACATTTTGTGTGGGGTCCATCTACTGGGAGGTGGTTAACTAGTCTGTATATATAATTTTCTGTGTGGGTCCATCAACTGGGAGGTGGTTAACTAGTCTGTATATAAAGTTCTGTTTGGGTCCATCAACTGGGAGGTGGTTAACTAGTCTGTATATATAATGTTCTGTGTGGGTCCATCAACTGGGAGATGTTTAACTAGTCTGTATATATAAAGTTCTGTGTGGGTCCATCTACTGGGAGATGTTTAACTAGTCAGTATATATAAAGTTCTGTGTGGGTCCATCTACTGGGAGGTGGTTAACTAGTCTGTATATATAAAGTTCTGAGTGGGTCCATCAACTGGGAGGTGGTTAACTAGTCTGTATATATAAAGTTCTGTGTGGGTCCATCTACTGGGAGGTGGTTAACTAGTCTGTATATATACAGTTCTGAGTGGGGTCCATCTACTGGGAGGTGGTTAACTAGTCTGTATATATACAGTTCTGTGTTCCATCTACTGGGAGGTGGTTAACTAGTCTGTATATATAAAGTTCTGTGTGGGTCCATCTACTGGGAGGTGGTTAATTAGTCTGTATATATAAAGTTCTGTGTGGGTCCATCTACTGGGAGGTGGTTAACTAGTTTGTATATATAAAGTTCTGTGATTCTTTATCATGCTGACCAACCTGGACCCGTTTTCCACAATGGAATTTAGACTTAACGTTGGGAACGCATGATAAGTGGGAAACGATAATAACAAAATACAAATTGGAGTTTACACTATTTGAAATATTAAAAGGTGCGTACGTGCTTTTACCCTCCACCCCGTTGATGCGGTGTGGAGCGTAGAGTGCATAGTCCTTTAGTCTCTATGGACCAGGTGGCCAGTTGGTGAGGGCCACAGCATAGTCCTTTAGTCTCTATGGGCCAGATGGCCAGTTGGTGAGGGCCACAGCATAGTCCTTTAGTCTCTATGGGCCATATGGCCAGTTGGTGAGGGCCACAGCATAGTCCTTTAGTCTCTATGGGCCATATGGCCAGTTGGTGAGGGCCACAGCATAGTCATTTAGTCTCTATGGGCCAGATGGCCAGTTGGTGAGGGCCACAGCATAGTCCTTTAGTCTCTATGGGCCCTATGGCCAGTTGGTGAGGGCCACAGCATAGTCATTTAGTCTCTATGGGCCAGTTGGTGAGGGCCACAGCATAGTCCTTTAGTCTCTATGGGCCATATGGCCAGTTGGTGAGGGCCACAGCATAGTCTTTTAGTCTCTATGGGCCAGATGGCCAGTTGGTGAGGGCCACAGCATAGTCCTTTAGTCTCTATGGGCCAGATGGCCAGTTGGTGAGGGCCACAGCATAGTCCTTTAGTCTCTATGGAACACAGCATAGTCCTTTAGTCTCTATGGGCCACAGCATAGTCCTTTAGTCTCTATGGAACACAGCATAGTCATTTAGTCTCTATGGAACACAGCAGAGTCCTTTAGTCTCTATGGAACACAGCAGAGTCCTTTAGTCTCTATGGAACACAGCAGAGTCCTTTAGTCTCTATGGAACACAGCAGAGTCCTTTAGTCTCTATGGAACACAGCAGAGTCATTTAGTCTCTATGGAACACAGCAGAGTCATTTAGTCTCTATGGAACACAGCAGAGTCATTTAGTCTCTATGGAACACAGCAGAGTCATTTAGTCTCTATGGGCCACAGCATAGTCATTTAGTCTCTATGGAACACAGCATAGTCATTTAGTCTCTATGGAACACAGCAGAGTCATTTAGTCTCTATGGAACACAGCAGAGTCCTTTAGTCTCTATGGTCCACAGCAGAGTCCTTTAGTCTCTATGGAACACAGCATAGTCATTTAGTCTCTATGGAACACAGCATAGTCCTTTAGTCTCTATGGAACACAGCAGAGTCCTTTAGTCTCTATGGTCCAGACGGGGAAAGAAACTGTTCAGATGGACGTCTATAACATCCAATCACAGACTCCCCAGATGAGGCTCATGATTTATACGTTATATACCTCTTAATATGTACATATATTGTCTTTATTTAAACCAAGGTAGTTTGAGTTAGTAGTGATGAAGTTGCAACTGTCAGCTGCTGTAAACCTGTGACAGTATTCATCGGAGAGCTGATCTCAGATCAGTTTAGCTGTTTAGTTTTTTATATCATAACGATACTGCTGCAAACCTGTGACAGTTTTCATAGGAGAGCTGATCTCGGGTCAGTTTAGCTTTTTATATCATAATGATTCTGTTGTGAAGTCTGGTTACAGCAGGTGTTTACTGCCATCTAGTGGAAAATATTTTAGTTTTATTTAACTTTTTTTTTTAACTTGGCCAATTGTGCGCCACCCTATGGGACTCCCAATCATGCAGCCTGGATTCTAACCAGGTACTGCAGTGACGCAAGAGGCGGGACTCTGCCCCACTCGGGAGGCGGCTGAGCTGAAACAGAAAGTAAAGCTGTCGCACTGCAGTTCCTGATCCAGAAGAAGATGGGGTCTCACCAGGTGCGGTGGTGCAGTGTGGCCCTCCTCTGCGTTAGCACAGGAGTGCTAATAATAACAGGAGGTTGTCCTCTTGTGGGAAAACTGACAGAGGGAGAGACATGTCCCAAGCCAAAGGGGACATCACCGGCCCAGAGTAGTGGCCCAGAAGTAGATGGTAATGACAGAAGGAGTCCTGAGTCAAAGGGGCCATCACCGGCCCAGAGTAGTGGCCCAGAAGTAGATGGTAATGACAGAAGGAGTCCCAAGCCAAAGGGGACATCACCGGCCCAGAGTAGTGGCCCAGAAGTAGATGGTAATGACAGAAGGAGTCCTGAGTCAAAGGGGACATCACCGGCCCAGAGTAGTGGCCCAGAAGTAGATGGTAATGACAGAAGGAGTACTGAGTCAAAGGGGCCATCACCGGCCCAGAGTAGTGGCCCAGAAGTAGATGGTAATGACAGAAGGAGTCCGAAGCCAAAGGGGACATCACCGACCCAGAGTAGTGGCCCAGAAGTAGATGGTAATGACAGAAGGAGTCCCGAGTCAAAGGGGACATCACCGGCCCAGAGTAGTGGCCCAGAAGAAGATGGTAATGACAGAAGGAGTCCTGCGCATAAAGAACCAACACAGGCCTGTAGTAGTGGCCCAGAAGTAGATGGTAATGACAGAAGGAGTCCTGAGTCAAAGGGGCCATCACAGGCCCAGAGTAGTGGCCCAGAAGTAGATGGTAATGACAGAAGGAGTCCCAAGCCAAAGGGGACATCACCGGCCCAGAGTAGTGGCCCAGAAGTAGATGGTAATGACAGAAGGAGTCCCAAGCCAAAGGGGACATCACCGGCCCAGAGTAGTGGCCCAGAAGTAGATGGTAATGACAGAAGGAGTCCCAAGCCAAAGGGGACATCACCGGCCCAGAGTAGTGGCCCAGAAGTAGATGGTAATGACAGAAGGAGTCCTGCGTATAAAGAACCAACACAGGCCTGTAGTAGTGGCCCAGAAGTAGATGGTAATGACAGAAGGAGTCCTGAGTCAAAGGGGACATCACCGGCCCAGAGTAGTGGCCCAGAAGTAGATGGTAATGACAGAAGGAGTCCCAAGCCAAAGGGGACATCACCGGCCCAGAGTAGTGGCCCAGAAGTAGATGGTAATGACAGAAGGAGTCCCAAGCCAAAGGGGACATCACCGGCCCTGAGTAGTGGCCCAGAAGTAGATGGTAATGACAGAAGGAGTCCTGAGTCAAAGGGGACATCACCGGCCCAGAGTAGTGGCCCAGAAGTAGATGGTAATGACAGAAGGAGTACTGAGTCAAAGGGGCCATCACCGGCCCAGAGTAGTGGCCCAGAAGTAGATGGTAATGACAGAAGGAGTCCTGCGCATAAAGAACAAACACAGGCCTGTAGTAGTGGCCCAGAAGTAGATGGTAATGACAGAATGAGTCCTGTGCATAACGAACCAACACAGGCCTGTAGTAGTGGCCCAGAAGTAGATGGTAATGACAGGAGTCCTGAGAAAGAGGGACCAATGCAGACCTGTAATAATGGCCCAGAAGTAGATGATCATCGTAGAAGGACAGCCCTGCTGGAACCTCACAAACATGAGGACAATTTGTTCTTATCTAAAGCAGAAATGGTTGCCAACCTGCCCTCCAAAGAAAATGACTGTTGGGTGTGTGGGATGGGTCCGGTTAAGGTAGGGGCAGGCTTGCCCCTTATGGGAGTCCCAATCGGAGTGAACTTTACTATAGCATTGACAGGAAAAATACCTTTTTATACTATGACCAACAATGTTAAGGTATATAATCAACCCAATGTATCCTATTACTTGAGGCCTGTTAATGTCTCAATCCCACCCATTTCAGTGGCTGGGGTGATGACTGCCCCTTGGTGTATTAGAGGATATGGAGATCACCATTTGGGTGAATTGAAATGTAATTGTACTATGAATCTTAATGGATCAAATGCTTGCAATTTAACAGTAATACAGGAGAATGGTCAGGCAGATAAGGAACCATTTAAAATATGGGTTGACAAACATAGCACAACTCTGAGAGGAGCCCCACATGGCACCTATTGGCTGTGTGGTAAGATGGCTTACTATAGCCTGCCCTCGAACTGGGGAGGTACTTGTACTGTTGGGTTTGTGGTGACAGCTAGGAGAACCGTTCCAAATAATGAGAGGGATCTGATGGCTCTGTTTAGAGACTACAAACTTCCTGGAATGAGGAGAGATAACGTCACTCACGCTGATGTCACTCACGCTCAGATACCTGCCTCCAGGTTCTTTGGTGTGTTTTTTTCTCTGGGTATGGAGTTGTATGTGCCCTAGACCAAATCCATGACATCTCTAGACACATAGAGAACATTGGCAATGCTAGTAGAAATGCCCTGGAACAATTGAATGGGGAACTAAAAAAATTGCTTAAGTTAGCTCTGCAAAACAAAGAGACTCTTGATTATCTTCTGGCAGGTCAAGGGGGCACTTGTGCAATCATTGGGGATGACTGTTGTATTTTTGTTCTCCCAGATCACTCTTCTAATGTGACTGATCTTGCAGAATATATTGCCACTGCGGCTTAGAAAAATCCCCCAAAACCAGAGTGGATGCTTGCAACTTGGTTGGAATCCCTGTTTGGAAGTTGGGTTGCAGCGGTGGCTGGGCTGCAGCGTGTGTTTTATGCTTGGTTTGCATGATTATTATTAACTATATATTATTATGTTTTATGCTTGGTTTGCCTGATTATTATTAACTATATATTATTATGTTTTATGCTTGGTTTAACTGATTATTATTAACTATATATTATTATGTTTTATGCTTGGTTTGCCTGATTATTATTAACTATATATTATTATGTTTTATGCTTGGTTTGCCTGATTATTATTAACTATATATTATTATGTTTTATGCTTGGTTTGCATGATTATTATTAACTATATATTATTATGTTTTATGCTTGGTTTGCCTGATTATTATTAACTATATATTATTATGTTTTATGCTTGGTTTGCATGATTATTATTAACTATATATTATTATGTTTTATGTTTGGTTTGCCTGATTATTATTAACTATATATTATTATGTTTTATGCTTGGTTTGCCTGATTATTATTAACTATATATTATTATGTTTTATGCTTGGTTTGCCTGATTATTATTAACTATATATTATTATGTTTTATGCTTGGTTTGCATCATTAACTGTCGGGCTGTATCACCGCCTGGTACGGCAACTGCTCCGCCCACAACCGTAAGGCTCTCCAGAGGGTGTTGAAGTCTGCACAACGCATCACCAGGGGCAAACTACCTGTCCTCCAGGACACCTACACCACTCCAGGACACCTACACCACCTCCAGGACACCTACACCACAGGAAGGCCATAAAGATCATCAAGGACAACAACGACCCGAGTCACTGCCTGTTCACCCCGCTATCATCCAGAAGGCGAGGTCAGTACAGGTGCATCAAAGCAGGGACCGAGAGACTGAAAAACAGCTTCTATCTCAAGGCCATCAGACTGTTAAACAGCCACCACTAACATTGAGTGGCTGCTGCCAACACACTGACTCAACTACAGCCACTTTAATAATGGGAATTGATGGGAATTGATGTAAAATATATCACTAGCCACTTTAAGTAATGCGCTTTAATATAATGTTTACATACCCTTCATTACTCATCTCATATGTATACGTATATACTGTACTCTATATCATCTACTGCATCTTTATGTAAACATGTATCACTAGCCACTTTAACTATGCCACTTTGTTTATATACTCATCTCATATGTATATACTGTGCTCGATACCATCTACTGCATCTTGCCTATGCCGCTCTGTACCATCACTCATTCATATATCTTTATGTACGTATTCTTTATCCCTTTACACTTGTGTGTATAAGGTAGTAGTTTTGGAATTGTTAGTTAGATTACTCGTTGGTTATTACTGCATTGTCGGAACTAGAAGCACAAGCATTTTGCTCCACTCGCATTAATATCTGCTAACCATGTGTATGCGACAAATACATTTGATTTGATTTGATATTGTCCTGCCAATAGCCCTGCTAACAGGCAAGTCTATTGGTCTGCTAATAGCCCTGCTAATAGGCACGTCTATTGGTCTGCTAATAGACAATTCTATTGTTCTGCTAATAGCCCTGCTAATAGGCACGTCTATTGGTCTGCTAATAGACAATTATATTGCTCTGCTAATAGCCCTGCTAATAGGCACGTCTATTGGTCTGCTAATAGACAATTCTATTGTTCTGCTAATAGCACTGCTAATAGACAATTATATTGTTCTGCTAACAGTCCTGCTAATAGCCAAGTCTATTGTTCTGCTAATAGCCCTGCTAATAGACAAGTCTATTGTTCTGCTAATAGTCATAATGGAACTGTACTAGTATTTTCCAGTAAGCAACTTTACCTTCATTGGACAACCTTGTTCCAATATTTCTGTAATTCATTGATATTGATTCCCATAGTAATTAATTATGTATCCATAACGAAATATACAGCTGCATTTTGAAAGAATATTTGTATCATTATCTTATTAAGGAAAGCATAAAGATGCTGATGAAGAAATACAGTACAGCTTTAAAGGACATTTTGCGGTTGCATGAGGTCACCCACACACTCTTTAAACATCAGGATAATGTAGCATTTCAAGCATTTTGAAGATAGAATCCGACTCCATTTGGTTACTTGGCTGCAGTCTGACAAGTAAACACAGCCTGCAGTACATACTGTAGAAACACAGCCTGCCGTACATACTGTAGAAAACACAGCCTACAGTACATACTCTAGTAAACACAGCCTGCAGTACATACTGTAGAAACACAGCCTACAGTACATACTGTAGTAAACACAGCCTACAGTACATACTGTAGTGAACACAGCCTACAGTACATACTCTAGTAAACACAGCCTACAGTACATACTATAGTGAGCACAGCCTACAGTACATACTGTAGTAAACACAGCCTACAGTACATACTGTAGAAACAGCCTGCAGTACATACTGTAGTAAACACAGCCTACAGTACATACTGTAGAAACAGCCTGCAGTACATACTGTAGTAAACACAGCCTACAGTACATACTCTAGTAAACACAGCCTGCAGTACATACTGTAGAAACACAGCCTACAGTACATACTGTAGTAAACACAGCCTACAGTACATACTGTAGTAAACACAGCCTACAGTACATACTGTAGAAACAGCCTGCAGTACATACTGTAGTAAACACAGCCTACAGTACATACTGTAGAAACAGCCTGCAGTACATACTGTAGTAAACACAGCCTACAGTACATACTGTAGTAAACACAGCCTACAGTACATACTCTAGTAAACACAGCCTACAGTACATACTGTAGTAAACACAGCCTACAGTACATACTGTAGTAAACACAGCCTACAGTACATACTGTAGTAAACACAGTCTACAGTACATACTGTAGTAAACACAGCCTACAGTACATACTGTAGTAAACACAGCCTACAGTACATACTGTAGTAAACACAGCCTACAGTACATACTATAGTGAGCACAGCCTACAGTACATACTGTAGTAAACACAGCCTACAGTACATACTGTAGTAAACACAGCCTACAGTACATACTGTAGTAAACACCGCAAACAGTACATACTGTAGAAACAGCCTGCAGTACATACTGTAGTAAACACAGCCTACAGCACATACTGTAGTAAACACAGCCTGCAGTACATACTGTAGTAAACACAGCCTACAGTACATACTGTAGTAAACACAGCCTACAGTACATACTGTAGTAAACACAGCCTACAGTACATACTGTAGTAAACACAGCCTACAGTACATACTGTAGTAAACACAGCCTACAGTACATACTGTAGTAAACACAGCCTGCAGTACATACTATAGTGAGCACAGCCTACAGTACATACTGTAGTAAACACAGCCTACAGTACATACTGTAGTAAACACAGCCTACAGTACATACTGTAGTAAACACAGCCTACAGTACATACTGTAGTAAACACAGCCTACTGTACATACTGTAGTAAACACAGCCTACAGTACATACTGTAGTAAACACAGCCTACAGTACATACTGTAGTAAACACAGCCTGCAGTACATACTGTAGTGAGCACAGCCTACAGTACATACAGTATTAAACACAGCATACAGTACATACTGTAGTAAACACAGCCTACAGTACATACTGTAGTAAACACAGCCTACAGTACATACTGTAGTAAACACAGCCTACAGTACATACTGTAGTAAACACAGCCTACAGTACATACTGTAGTAAACACAGCCTACAGTACATACTGTAGTAAACACAGCCTACAGTACATACTGTAGTAAACACAGCCTGCAGTACATACTGTAGTGAGCACAGCCTACAGTACATACTGTAGTGAGCACAGCCTACAGTACATACTGTAGTGAGCACAGCCTACAGTACATACTGTAGTAAACACAGCCTACAGTACATACTGTAGTGAGCACAGCCTACAGTACATACTGTAGTGAGCACAGCCTACAGTACATACTATAGTGAGCACAGCCTACAGTACATACTGTAGTAAACACAGCCTACAGTACATACTGTAGTGAGCACAGCCTACAGTACATACTGTAGTGAGCACAGCCTACAGTACATACTATAGTGAGCACAGCCTACAGTACATACTGTAGTGAGCACAGCCTACAGTACATACTGTAGTGAGCACAGCCTACAGTACATACTATAGTGAGCACAGCCTACAGTACATACTGTAGTGAGCACAGCCTACAGTACATACTGTAGTGAGCACAGCCTACAGTACATACTGTAGTGAGCACAGCCTACAGTACATACTGTAGTGAGCACAGCCTACAGTACATACTGTAGTGAGCACAGCCTACAGTACATACTGTAGTGAGCACAGCCTACAGTACATACTGTAGTGAGCACAGCCTACAGTACATACTGTAGTGAGCACAGCCTACAGTACATACTGTAGTGAGCACAGCCTACAGTACATACTGTAGTGAGCACAGCCTACAGTACATACTGTAGTGAGCACAGCCTACAGTACATACTGTAGTGGGCACAGCCTACAGTACATACTGTAGTGAGCACAGCCTACAGTACATACTCTATAAACATGCCAGTACCGCCTGGCTCTGGACCAACTCATCAGCTGTCTCCTGTATTTCCAATGAGAATTTTCAAGCCGTCAATTCACTGATGAATGAAGATTATGAGCGATCAGCAAAGTCCATCTGTAATCTGCTGGCATCATGGCACATCAACATCACTCTAATCACAGTCAGAAGACAGTAGAAGAGTGGACTCATGGAAAGGCTCAGTAAGACATGTTACATATATATATATATATATATATATAAACTGGAGTGGTCTTACTCCCAATCCAAAGGTTGCATGTTCAATTGTAGTGCTAGAAAGTTTTTTGAAGTATTTTTTAAAGCTTTTCCAAACCTTAATGCTAATCATAACCATTCGTAATTAATGCCTAAACGTACATTAAGTTTTAGTTTCACGTTTGCCGGGTTTGTCTGACAGCTAAAATATGGCAACACCTGGTGTTATTAAAAAACATGATGGTGTAATTCTGCTACTGCAGTTACACAACCTGGTGTTATTAAAACATCAAGCCATGATATGATTCTGTTACTGCAGAAACACCAAAGGGTGTTATTAAAACATCAAGCCATGGGGTAATTCTGCTACTGTATTACTAATATCATATATATATATATGCTGTTAAACCAGCTATAATGTTACCATACCCTACATTACTCATCTATATGTATATACTGTTAAACCAGCTATAATGTTACTATACCCTACATTACTAATCTCATATGTATATACTGTTAAACCAGCTATAATGTTACCATACCCTACATTACTCATCTCATATATATATACTGTTAAACCAGCTATAATGTTTCCATACCCTACATTACTCATCTCATATGTATATATACTGTTAAACCAGCTATAATGTTACTATACCCTACATTACTAATCTATATGTATATACTGTTAAACCAGCTATAATGTTACCATACCCTACATTACTAATCTATATGTATATACTGTTAAACCAGCTATAATGTTACCATACCCTACATTACTCATCTATATATATATATATACTGTTAAACCAGCTATAATGTTACCAAACCCTACATTACTCATCTCATATGTATATACTGTTAAACCAGCTATAATGTTACCATACCCTACATTACTAATCTATATGTATATACTATTAAACCAGCTATAATGTTACAATACCCTACATTACTCATCTATATGTATATACTGTTAAACCAGCTATAATGTTACCATACCCTACATTACTCATCTCATATGTATATACTGTTAAACCAGCTATAATGCTACCCTACCCTACATTACTCATCTATATATATATATATATATATATATATATATATATATTATATATATATATATACTGTTAAACCAGCTATAATGTTACCATACCCTACATTACTCATCTCATATGTATATACTGTTAAACCAGCTATAATGTTACCATACCCTACATTACTCATCTCATATGTATATACTGTTAAACCAGCTATAATGTTACCATACCCTACATTACTCATCTCATATGTATATACTGTACTTCCAAGCATCTCAGTGGAACAAAGATGACTTCATTCCCCTTACAGAAGATGTAAAGAAACATCATACTCATCTCAGGGGTGTGGAAGATGAGCAGCTGTGAGAGAGCATCAGTGTGGAAGCATTTGCGAACATGTAAAGCACTAAAGAAGGTTCCGGAAAAGAGAATGGCCTTTTATGTAAAAGGTCAGAGCTCTCAGAAACAGAGCATGGAAAGACATTAAAAACCTTGTGCACAATACAAACAGAAAAGGTTCTCTACAGCCAGTAAAAGAATAGCATGAAGCAGCCAGTAAAAGGCTAGCATGAAGCAGCCAGTAAAAGGCTAGCATGAAGCAGCCAGTAAAAGAATAGCATGAAGCAGCCAGTAAAAGGCTAGCATGAAGCAGCCAGTAAAAGAATAGCATGAAGCAGCCAGTAAAAGGCTAGCACGAAGCAGCCAGTAAAAGGCTAGCGTGAAGCAGCCTGTAAAAGGCTAGCATGAAGCAGCCAGTAAAAGACTAGCATGAAGCAGCCAGTAAAAGGCTAGCACGAAGCAGCCAGTAAAAAGCTAGCGTGAAGCAGCCTGTAAAAGGCTAGCATGAAGCAGCCAGTAAAAGACTAGCATGAAGCAGACAGTAAAAGGCTAGCATGAAGCAGCCAGTAAAATGCTAGCGTGAAGCAGACAGTAAAAAAAGGCTAGCATGAAGCAGCCAGTAAAAGACTAGCATGAAGCAGCCAGTAAAAGGCTAGCGTGAAGCAGCCAGTAAAATGCTAGCGTGAAGCACCCAGTAAAAGGCTAGCACGAAGGAGCCAGTAAAAGACTAGCATGAAGCAGACAGTAAAAGGCTAGCATGAAGCAGCCAGTAAAATGCTAGCGTGAAGCACCCAGTAAAAGGCTAGCACGAAGGAGCCAGTAAAAGGCTAGCATGAATCAAATCAAATCAAATGTATTTATATAGCCCTTTGTACATCAGCTGATATCTCAAAGTGCTGTACAGAAACCCAGCCTAAAACCCCAAACAGCAAGCAATGCAAGTGTAGAAGCACGGTGGCTAGGAAAAACTCCCTAGAAAGGCCAAAACCTAGGAAGAAACCTAGAGAGGAACCAGGCTATGTGGGGTGGCCAGTCCTCTTCTGGCTGTGCCGGGTGGAGATTATAACAGAACATGGCCAAGATGAAGCAGCCAGTAAAAGGCTAGCGTGACGCAGCCAGTAAAAGGCTAGCACGAAGCAGCCAGAAAAAGGCTAGCATGAAGCACCCAGTAAAAGGCTAGCATGAAGCAGCCTGTAAAAGGCTAGCATGAAGCAGCCAGTAAAAGGCTAGCGTGACGCAGCCAGTAAAAGGCTAGCATGAAGCAGCCAGTAAAAGGCTAGCACGAAGGAGCCAGAAAAAAGGCTAGCATGAAGCAGCCAGTAAAAGGCTAGCATGAAGCAGCCAGTAAAAGGCTAGCATGCGATGAAATTGAAGTTCACACAGGTGAATGGGAGAGTTGTAAAATACTAAAAGCTTTGTGGACATGCAGGTCCTAGTTCCAACATGCAGGTACTAACTCCAACATGCAGGTACTAACTCCAACATGCAGGTCCAAGCTCCAACATGCAGGTCCTAGCTCCAACATGCAGGTCCTAGCTCCAACATGCAGTTACTAACTCCAACATGCAGATACTAACTCCAACATGCAGGTAC
This sequence comes from Oncorhynchus masou masou, assembly GCF_036934945.1. Lineage (NCBI taxonomy): Eukaryota > Metazoa > Chordata > Actinopteri > Salmoniformes > Salmonidae > Oncorhynchus > Oncorhynchus masou. The sequence goes on from NW_027008672.1 coordinate 67,752, forward strand.
TAACTCCAACATGCAGGTCCTAGTTCCAACATCAAGGTCCTAGTTCCAACATGCAGGTACTAACTCCAACCTGCAGGTACTGACTCCAACATGCAGGTACAAGCTCCAACATGCAGGTACTAACTCCAACATGCAGGTCCTAGTTCCAACATGCAGGTACTAACTCCAACATACAGGTACTAACTCCAACATGCAGGTCCTAGTTCCAACATGCAGGTTCAAGCTCCAACATGCAGGTTCAAGCTCCAACATGCAGGTCCAAGCTCCAACATGCAGGTCCTAGCTCCAACATGCAGGTCCTAGCTCCAACATGCAGTTCTAACTCCAAAATGCAGATACTAACTCCAGCATGCAGGTCCTAGTTGAGCTCGGTAGCTGGATCTGCTGAGTTTCTGCATTTTGTTGTTTTGTGGTGGAAAACTGAGTGTTTCCAGCATAACATGTCAACTCTGTTACCCATAGATAAAAAGGATAGACATGTTTTAGGAATTTAATTTGCATTCCTTTGCCACTTCCTGTTGCACACAACAGGCTTCCATTCCCCTTGTCTTTATCAGGTGTGAAGGTAAGACCCAGATGCAGACAACATCGAATTAACAACGGTTTAATAATGCAACAGGGGCCGGCAATAGGCAAGTCAAGGCAGGCAGGGGTCAGTAAACCAGAGGTTGGGCAACCGTACAGGACAGCAGGCAAGTCAAGGCAGGCAGGGGTCAGTAAACCAGAGGTTGGGCAACCGTACAACAGCAGGCAAGTCAAGGCAGGCAGGGGTCAGTAAACCAGAGGTTGGGCAACCGTACTGGACAGCAGGCAAGCTCAGGGCAGGCAGGGGTCAGTAAACCAGAGGTTGGGCAACCGTACTGGACAGCAGGCAGGCTCAGGGTAGGCAGGGGTCAGTAAACCAGAGGTTGGGCAACCGTACTGGACAGCAGGCAGGCTCAGGGTAGGCAGAGGTCAGTAAACCAGAGGTTGGGCAACCGTACTGGACAGCAGGCAGGCTCAGGGTAGGCAGAGGTCAATGAACCAGAGGTTGGGCAACTGTACTGGACAGCAGGCAGGCTCAGGGTAGGCAGAGGTCAGTAAACCAGAGGTTGGGCAACCGTACTGGACAGCAGGCAGGCTCAGGGTAGGCAGAGGTCAGTAAACCAGAGGTTGGGCAACCGTACTGGACAGCAGGCAGGCTCAGGGGAGGCAGAGGTCAATAATCAAGAGGTCGGGCAAAGGTACAGGTCCTTTGGCTTGGGGTCAGGCAGAGTGGTCAGGCAGGTGGGCTCAGAGTCAGGACAGGCAAGGGTCAAAACCAGGAGGGCGAGAAAAGAGAGACTGCGAAAAGTAGGAGCTGAGACAAAAACGCTGGTTGACCAACTGGCAACAGGCAAACAGAGAACACAGGTATAAATAGACCGGGGATAATGGGGAAGATGGGCAACACCTGGAGACAGGTGAAACAGATCAGGGTGTGACAGTCACAAGGGATTTATGCATGATTTAATATCAAACCCTGTTATTGTCAATCATTACTTTATTTGGAACTTAATAGGCACTTATCATAGTCATTTTTCCATTTAACCTTTTGAGATATGAAAACTGTTTTTTCTTTTTCAGTTATTAATTTGAATGTGTTCTTTATGACAGAATCTTAAAATGTAGGTGAAGTTTGAGTTATAAACTGGTAAAAATCTAGTGGCCAATCTTCATTGTAAAAGGCCCAACATGTTTCTGATAAGATTTCAGTTTCACTTGGATACAAATTTGATGTGGTTAAAATACTATCAGCTTTTATGATGCTGATAAAGAGGCACCTTAAAACTTCTTGCAACTAGCAATCCCGGATCCGGGAGCGTAATCATCGCCTGAAACGAATTAGCATAACACAGCGGACATAAATACCCCTAGAAACTTTTCCTATTCATGAAAATCGCAAATGAAATATATTCAAACACAAGCTTAGCCTTTTGTTAATCACACTGTCATCTCAAATTTTCAAAATATGCGTTTACAGCCAACGCTAGACAAGCATTTGTGTAAGTTTATCATGGCATAATGTTATGCTAGGCTCTGCTGGCAGCAGGCAACATTTTCACAAAAATAAGAAAAGCAACCAAATTAAATAATTTACCTTTGAAGAACTTCGGATGTTTTCACTCAGGAGACTCCCAGTTAGATAGCAAATGTTCCTTTTTTCCAAAAATATTATTTTTGAAGGCGAAATAGCTCCCGTTTGTTCATCATGTTTGGCTGAGAAATCGACCGGAAAATGCTACCACTACAATGCCAAACCTTTTTCAAAAGCTCCATAATATCAACAGAAACACGGCAAACGTTGTTTAGGATCCATCCTCAAGGTGTTTTTAACATATATATTCGATTATATATCCATCGAGGCAATTGGTTTCTCATAAGAAGCGATTGGAAAAATGGCTACCTTAGTATTTCACGGAAGATTTTCTGCGGGAGACAGTAATCACGAATGACAAAAAGCAAATAAGAATAATTTCTCCTTTTAAGACGGGGATTCTTACTTTGGATCAAGTAGCTGAGAAAGTCTATTGGTCCACACCATCACTAAGTCATGTAATAGATTGCAAACATTGACAGCTATATAAGGTCCCTTACGGCCATTCTTCAATGGAAATGAGTAAAAAGACGTCACAATGCTGTAGACACCTTGGGGAAAACGTGGAAAATGTAAGCTCATTCGTAGCTCATTCACAGCCATATAAGGAGTCATTGGCATGAGGCGGTTTCAAAAAATGCGGCACTTCCTGGTTGGATTTTTATCTGGGTTTCACCTGTAACATCAGGTCTGTTGCACTCACAGACAGTATCTTTGCAGTTTTGGAAACGTCAGAGTGTTTTCTATCCAAAGCTGTCAATTATATGCATAGTCGAGCATCTTTTCGTGTCAAAATATCTTGTTTAAAACGTGAACGTTTTTCATCCCAAAATTTTAATAGCGCCCCCTAATGCTTAACTGGTTCTTTCTCCTCTCTTTCATCTACAAATGAAAAAAGAGGAATCATAGCTTTCACCTGGATTCACAGTTTGTCATGGAAAGAAAGGTGTCCTTAATGTTTTATACATTCATGGTCCCCACCTGGGGACTGAAGGTTATGAGAGAACCCCCACATCACTAGCTTCTCTTTATTCAACCTGCCATCTACCCACCTGGGGACTGAGGGTTATGAGAGAACCCCCACATCACCAGCTTCTCTTTATACAACCTGCCATCTACCCACCTGGGGACTGAGGGTTATGAGAGTACCCCCACATCACTAGCTTCTCTTTATACAACCTGCCATCTACCCACCTGGGGACTGAGGGTTATGAGCGAACCCCCACATCACTAGCTTCTCTTTATTCAACCTGTCATCTACCCACCTGGGGACTGAGGGTTATGAGAGAACCCCCACATCACTAGCTTCTCTTTATTCAACCTGCCATCTACCCACCTGGGGACTGAGGGTTATGAGAGAACCCCCACAACACTAGCTTGCATGTTCCTCAGCCTTGTAAAGATAAGGAGTGGATGACTGGGAGGCAGGTTGGCATTTATTGTCATGAATCTTGCCCTGGAGGCAGTTCAGCAAAGTGGTCACTAGCTGGAACAGGCACAACGTAATACAACCAGATTTAAACCTCAACCCCAACCACACTGCTCATCCTTCCCTTAAATTAAGACCAATAAATATAATTATTTTCCACAGATTTTCCACAAAGCCAATTTTGACTTTGCAGCTGGCATATCTAGAGCAAATCACACAGTTCTGCCTCCAGGTCATGATTCGTGACAAACATCAACCTGCGACTGGCAGAGGCAATGAAGAATCAATAACGCAACTGTTTTCACAATAAACAGGCTTTTTCTTGTTTCAATTATGTTTTATTGTGAAAAGTACAATATCTCCTTGTATACTTGTACAACTATGGAGCGTATGTCCATGTATAATTGAACAATTTGTTTTTCAACATAAAAGACACACAACAAAGAATATTCCTGTAATATTTTCACATCTTGTCAGACGCCAACAGTCTAGTCGGCTGCAGACATTCAGAAGGAGTTCAAGTAGTTTATTTGCCATTTGCAGGTATTAAAAGTAATACATACATTGTAATTCCTTGTTGGAGCTCTCTCACATATAGGACAGTACATACCAGAGGGGGCTGGTGAGGGGAGGACGGCTCATAATAATGTCTGGAATAGAGTGAATGAAATGGAACACATGGAAACCATGTGTTTGATACCATTCCACTTATTCCCCTCCAGCCATTACAAGCCTGTCCTCCCCATTACAAGCCTGTCCTCCCCATTACAAGCCTGTCCTCCCCATTACAAGCCTGTTACTCCTGTACCAATTAAGGTCCCACCAACCTCCTGTGGTACAAACACAAACAGTAAAATATATCATAAAAATGCAAAGTGGTAAAAGATCAGAAAAGGAACTAAAAGGTTCAGTCATGTTCTAATAGTCTGATGAAAACAGTTTAGGTTGATGAAAAGGCAGTTTAGATTGATGATTTAACAGGCAAATAGAACTGGGATAGAAGCTGTTCTAGAACCTGAGATCCAGAAACTGCCTAGCAACCACTGGTCCTCACGAGACTGGTGCCCTGCATGGCTATTTTTTCATTGGAGTTTTTCAGGTTTTGAAGTGATATCTGTGTTTGTGGAACCACTTGGTGTGTGTGTGTGAGTGTGTGTCCAGTGTGTGAGTGTGTGTCCAGTGTGTGTGCGTGTGTCCAGTGTGTGTGTGTGAGTGTGTGTTAGTGTTTTTGAGTCCAGTGTGTGTGTGTGTGTGTGTGTGTGTGTGTGTGTGTGTGTGTGTGTGTGTGTGTGTGTGTGTGTGTGTGTGTGTGTGTGTGTGTGTGTGTGTGTGTGTGTGTGTGTCCTGACCACTCCTGTCTCAGCCTCCAGTATTTATGCTGCAGTAGTTTATGTGTCGGGGGGCTAGGGTCAGTTTGTTATATCTGGAGTACCTCTCCTGTCCTATTCGGTGTCCTGTGTGAATCTAAGTGTGCGTTCTCTAATTCTCTCCTTCTCTCTTTCTTTCTCTCTCTCGGAGGACCTGAGCCCTAGGACCATGCCCCAGGACTACCTGACATGATGACTCCTTGCTGTCCCCAGTCCACCTAGCCATGCTGCTGCTCCAGTTTCAACTGACCTGAGCCCTAGGACTGTGCCCCAGGACTACCTGACATGATGACTCCTTGCTGTCCCCAGTCCACCTGGCCGTGCTGCTGCTCCAGTTTCAACTGTTCTGCCTTATTATTATACGACCATGCTGGTCATTTATGAACATTTGAACATCTTGGCCATGTTCTGTTATAATCTCCACCCGGCACTGCCAGAAGAGGACTGGCCACCCCACATAGCCTGGTTCCTCTCTAGGTTTCTTCCTAGGTTTTGGCCTTTCTAGGGAGTTTTTCCTAGCCACCGTGCTTGCTGTTTGGGGTTTTAGGCTAGGTTTCTGTACAGCACTTTGAGATCAGCTGATGGACGAAGGGCTATATAAATACATTTGATTTGATTTGATAAGGATTTGTAAGACCCTTATTCTATAATAATGGACAGAGCCCAGTCTTAAAGTCAATCACCAGAGTTTATTCACGAGAGTACTGAATACGATAAAGTTTACCACAGGTTATAAACTGAAAATGACATCATTAGTTTCAACACCAACCCGTGCCATCTCCGTTACAGTACAAAGGCTGTATCTCAAGCCTTCCCACATCCGTCTCACTACCAATTTAATATAATTTACGACTGAGCCAAGATTTTCCGGTATAGATAAGCATTCTAGCCAGTCTGAAGATATCGTTCATTCATTCCTACCAATGAACAGACAGTCATTGTTCTACCTCTTGACCACATTCACACACATTATATTCAGTACTGGGATCAAGAAAGAAAACTCAGCAACATAATAGTATTCTGATTAGTACATATACAGTAACATAAAAGTATTCGGATTAGTACATATACAGTAACATAATAGTATTCTGATTAGTCAGTCCTGATTGAAATGTATACATAATTAGTGATCATTGATAAAAATTTCCTTAACATATCCACCCTTTGATTAAATATTAGACATCCAATCACACATGTAGTTATATTGTAATATTAAAAAGCCTATTTCTATTTTTATTAGAGATATTTCTTGTCATCAAAACATCACCTAAACATAACCCACTACTGGCATTCGCACTGACTGTTTTTTAGGCCTACATCAGAATCATAACTCTTCTTATCAGTATTTTCGTTAACATCTTCATAAAACAACAGTCTAATATTGAAACAAGATACAACCTAACCTCCCTAAACATCAAAAATGGTCTCATCAAATATAAATTCCCCGCAAATGAAGGATCCAGATTTGTCCACTTGTTCTGTAGACATGCATTCAGCACTCCACAGGTCAGAGCCTGGAATCGGCCCGTACCTCACCATCTATTTTCATCGATTTCTCCAGAGTCCTGGAAATAAGACCTCGTACACAGGGAATTAAACAGCCCCATAAAACTAAAACAGTTACACAGGTGAATGTAGCTCATAATACAGTGATCATAATATTTTTACATTTTCCAAACGTACTATCAAACCAATTAGTCAGAAAAGTATCCACCCCAGAGTTTTCTGCCAAACCGTGAGCCAGGGTGGTCAAACCAGCTGAGGCTTCGGTCACTGATTCGTCCGGAGCAGTGTTATTTGGGATGTAAGCACAAACATGGTCCCAAAATCACGCATACTCCTCCCTTTTCAGCCGATAACATATCTAATGCAATTATATTCTGCCAAGCCATCGGGCTGGTTGATTCAGTCTGTTCTGCCAAACCTTTAGAAGCATCTCTGGTACAATTGGTAAAACGCTGTTGATTATAATCCATATAATTAATCCAGTCCACGTTCTTATTGAGAGTAGACCACCCGGAAATGCTTAACTCTAATCCTGCTAGGATCTGATTTCTTGCTTTGAACTCATCTGGCACCCCCCGTGGAAACCCCAATGTTATCAATGTATACTTTGTCATCAAAAGACCCAGATGGAGTAGCACTTTTCGCCCGTTTGGCTAAACTTCATGTCTTGGTGTTGAATGAGTGTGAAAGGCATTCCCAAATGTACAAGGGAGCATAATGCTGTCCAATCTGCCGGTAAAACCTCGCCCTGACATCATTTCCCAAGAGTAGTGTACCGGGCCAAACGGTAATAATCTCCTCCGGTCACTGTAAAGGGAGGAACCTGTGGATATAAATAGTGCAAATCAATGCAACTGTCATTATCTGGCATTCCTGCTTTCGTGAACAGATTTACCATACTGGACTAACCTCCTCTACCCGGAACCGTACTAGGGTGTCGACCAAAAACTGGTCATATCCATCATATCACAACCCTAGATCCTCCTTCATTACTGTTTAAAGGGTAAGGCGTATCTTTATGCAATACATCCCTCTCTCCGGATTACAGTCAAAAACTCTCACCTTCACTATACTCCACCTCCTTCCAAACTGGGTGAGTGGATTCATATAGCCCTCTCTCTCTAAATGAGCTATGACCTGTGTCCACGATCAATATGGGGACCTGCACTGATATATACCATAATGTCTCAGTCCTAGACTGCCATGTAGTTAGGGACCCCATTTGGTCTACATAAAACTCCATTGAGAGATCCTTCCCAACCTCTACTCTAACTTCCTGTCTACCCAGATCTAGGGATCTCTTAAGCTTGTTTTGGAACAAAATCCTCATCGTCTAAACCATGGGTCAAATTACCACTCTCCGCATACTCAAGTAGGACGTGCTGTATCAGGAATATGGCACCCACGATAAGACAGCTCAGACGAACAGCCCCCATGTGAAGCCCCACCCTCTCCCCGAGAACACATCACTAGCAAGAGCCAGACACACCTTCACTTCTATGAACAAAAACAGGGGTGAAAAGACAGGAAGGATTTTCTTCATTGGCCCCCGGAATTCTGTCAATTCCAGTTCTGCTCTCGAACACTGTTTATTGTTCGACAGTGACACTGTGTCTTACCCTCCCGCCGTGTGATATGAATCCGGGTAGCTCTTTCAGCTAGCTGTCACCAGGAGTCCTTGGTATGGTCCCCCCAACAAGCCTCAGGGACTGGATTGAGTGACTTCACCTGTAGTTCACCTGTAATGCATAAAATCCTGGACATACAGGCTTGGTTAACAAACAGTTTCTAACATGTTTTATCTGATTATATCTTTAACTTCTATGCCTATTTGTTAGCTAAACATTTTTTATTATTTTTATTATTAGTTTATTATCCAATAGGCCACTAACTTACCCATCCCCCTTTTGATACCTGACTCTGCCCAGGTAACAACCTTATATACCCTAAATAATGACTTAGGTAGGATTAGTAAATTATCCTTATATTCTTACATTATCATGTATGTCCAATTCTCCCTTGGGCATCCATTCATATCAATCCTGTTTCAATTCTCTGGCAAATGTCTTATCTAGTTTAAGAAGTATTTGTCCTAAGCGTCTCACTGTTTGACTTTATCTAAAATCATTGATTTTATAAGTGGCAATCTCTAAAGTCGTAACAAACTTTAATACTATTTAAATAAAAATGTTCTGAATGTTTAATTAAAACGAATGCTAAACATATTCTATCTCTTTACAGTGTTAATGAAACTCTCCTTCGGGAATCCACTGTATTTTTTCTAAAAATAACATGGGTTAACCTTAAAAATCAGTCACATCAATAATTGAATATATGTTTCATAGTTTGAGATGCCTTATCTACCGTAATTAACCACCCCTAAGAACTGAAACGTATTTTTCTATGTAATTTCCTGCCCTATTGGCTTAATATATCTCCTATCCAAACCTCAATGAATCTTATCTCCCCCTATTTATTCTCGTTGATAAATATAATTTTTTTTCTGTTGTAATAACAAATCAATAATAGCCCATTCAAAAACTTTACAGCTAATATTGTAAAATATCCTTAACCACTTTCTCATCTGCAGTTCAAACTAAAATTCTAACCCAAAACTATAACTAATTTACCTTATAACTAGTAACCCAAATGACCACAAATTCATTATACAAATAGCTCTCCTCTGAGGCTGATCAGACCCCAAGAGATAGCCATGATAAGGTCAAAGGTTACACCACCACCTTTACATTCGTGTTCATCACCATATTAGACATATTAAAGAACCCTTTATCTTTAACCATGTTCATTCACTTGTCTAATTATAACTCAGAAAATAAAACTCCTAATATTCCATACCTTAAGGAACATTTTGACATTTGCTGTATGGTTAGTGAGAAAGTCCATATTGCAAATGTACGAACCCTAACTAGACGTCCGAAAACATTTCTAAAATTCGCGGACGGCGTCGGGCCGAGCGGCAGGGCCGGACCTACCGGGAAGTCATCAAATGAACTTTCTCGGACATTCGGTTTCCGTTTTATAAAATAATCCAATTTTGGTCATTTTTCCGCTGTCCCGGAAAATCCCACAAGAGGCATAAGCAATCATATTGCAATTGTACAAAAAAATCACGAATCACGACATGGCCTTATCTCCAAAACGGAAAATATTTTGAAGCCGAAACTTGGTGAGAGTAGGTTTGGCATAATGGACAGTTGGCCCCGAACAAGATGGCGTCTAGGCCTCAATGGTTTTTGAGTTATGGCCATTCCTCTGGGATTAAAGGTCCAAAATGAAAATAGAGAAATAGTCAAGGTGTCAATAAAAAAAGAACCAGCCATTTATCTATCGTCATTTAAGAGAAATCGTACAATGACAAATTGGTGATGTTCAAAGATAGGTGTTTTATTTATAAACAGTTACAGATCCAGTTGCAGGGTGTTCATACAATCTTTTAAAGTGTGCTGCGGAGCTCTGCAAGATTTCTGTGATTTTCTATGATTTTCTGAAATAACACACACTCACTAAAGCCTCTGTAAATAACTCAGTTCTTAACGTAAAGACGTAAAACTCAGGATTCTGTAAAGGCATACCCCAATCAGGATATGAGTTTATTTATAGCTTCCTGTGCCAACCGGAAGTGCCTTAAATGGTGTCATAGTGGCAGTGTCCAAGGGTTAAAAAGATCAGATCTTTTCAAAACTTCATATGTGTGATTAGGCAACCCCCATGAACTGTAAGTTAGTCATTTCTCCCAACAGATGTCAAAGAAAAGCTCTCTCACACACACACAGCAAGGATGGAGTGACAAAGTGTGCTGCTTAAAGACACAGAGAGCAGGCAATGGCACTACCATAATCCCGAGGCCGTGCCGAGTTCAACGAGATATACCGCTTGACCGTAGCTCACTCGGTCTAAGCGCAGTGACCATTAGAAAAGTAGGCCCAAAATGAAGCCTGCCCCACAATGTCATTTGCTTTTGGGTGACAGTGAGAGAACCGTTAGGGTGAGAAGCACAATTCGACCTCAGGTACGTTCCTAAGGTCCTCCCAATCCATGCAAGCCTAACCTTGACCATGTGGCATTAACCCTTACCAGTTAAAAGAAGGTGTTTACATCAAAGAGTTTGCATTGACTTCTCTCCCCATAGGAATACATTGCCTGCACCCCTAAATTCAACCTGAAGCCTATGTGGGTTATGAATGTCGTATGAACCTGTCTTCGGTGACAGTCCATCAGGCCACTACAAGGTCGACCTGTGTTGATTCTAAGCTTCCTGGACAAACCGGAAGTGGTTAAAATCACCCTAAAAGTGTTTATCCATACCCTGCCTGCAGTTTGATAGAAATAGTGCATTCAACCCTGTGTAAATCAGTCAATTCTTAACGTAAAGACTTAAAACTCAGGATTCTGTAAAAGCATACCCCAATGAGGATGTGTGTTGACTTATAGCTCCCTGTGCCAACCGGAAGTGCCATAATTGGTGTCTCAGGGGCTGTTTCGAGGGGGTTAAAAAAGTCTGATCTTTCCAAAACTTCGTATGTGTGATTAGGCAACCCCCATGAACTGTAAATCAGTCATTTGTCCCATAAATTTCAAGGAAAACTAAATCACACACACACAGCTTGGAAGGAGGACCCATTGGGGTGCGTAGAGACATACACTGCCTGCATTAGTTAACCTTGTTGGAACTTTTAAAGAACCGTCAGACCTAGAGTTCCGAAACTTTAGAATCCTGTTCTAGACCTCAGGTCGATAGTACGTGGTGAGTTACGTGGCTCTAGAAGGTTCTCGGACCGAGAAACAGCCTGGTACATTTGCAATGACTTCAATTCATTTTTGCATCACGAAAATGACGACATTTAGAAATGTACATTTAAGTCATTTGGCAGATGCTCTTATCCAGAGCGACTTACAAATTGGTGAATTCACCTTATGACATCCAGTGGAACAGCCACTTTACAATAGTGGATCTAAATCATTTTAAGGGGGTGAGAAGGATTACTTTATCCTATCCTAGGTATTCCTTAAAGAGGTGGGGTTTCAGGTGTCTCCAGAAGGTGGTGATTGACTCCGCTGTCCTGGCGTCGTGAGGGAGTTTGTTCCACCATTGGGGGGCCAGAGCAGCGAACAGTTTTGACTGGGCAGAGCGGGAACTGTACTTCCTCAGTGGTAGGGAGGCGAGCAGGCCAGAGGTGGATGAACGCAGTGCCCTTGTTTGGGTGTAGGGCCTGATCAGAGCCTGGAGGTACTGCGGTGCCGTTCCCTCACAGCTCCGTAGGCAAGCACCATGGTCTTGTAGCGGATGCGAGCTTCAACTGGAAGCCAGTGGAGAGAGCGGAGGAGTGGGGTGACGTGAGAGGACTTGGGAAGGTTGAACACCAGACGGGCTGCGGCGTTCTGGATGAGTTGTAGGGGGTTTAATGGCACAGGCAGGGAGCCCAGCCAACAGCGAGTGCAGTAATCCAGACGGGAGATGACACGTGCCTGGATTAGGACCTGCGCCGCTTCCTGTGTGAGGTAGGGTCGTACTCTGCGGATGTTGTAGAGCATGAACCTACAGGAACGGGCCACCGCCTTGATGTTAGTTGAGAACGACAGGGTCTTGTCCAGGATCACGCCAAGGTTCTTAGCGCCTGGGAGGAGGACACAATGGAGTTGTCAAACCGTGGATGCGAGATCATGGAACGGGCAGTCCTTCCCCGGGAGGAAGAGCAGCTCCGTCTTGCCGAGGTTCAGCTTGAGGTGGTGATCCGTCATCCACACTGATATGTCTGCCAGACATGCAGATGCGATTCGCCACCTGGTCATCAGAAGGGGGAAAGGAGAAGATTAATTGTGTCGTCTGCATAGCAATGATAGGAGAGACCATGTGAGGTTATGACAGAGCCAAGTGACTTGGTGTATAGCGAGAGAATAGGAGAGGGCCTAGAACAGAGCCCTGGGGGACACCAGTGGTGAGAGCGCGTGGAGGGAGACAGATTCTCGCCACGCCACCTGGTAGGGAGCGACCTGTCAGGTAGGACTCAATCCA